>NW_005871783.1:203873-206709 GCF_000147115.1 Myotis lucifugus | reverse complement strand
GGAAGCAAGTGGAGCTCCAGGAAGGAGTGGGAGCTCCGGAAGCAGTGGAGAGCTCCAGAAGCAGTGGGGCGCTCCAGAAGCAGGTGGGCATCTCCGGAAGCAGTGGGAGCTCCCGGAAAGCAAGTGGGGCGCTCTGAAAGCAGTTGAGAGCTCCAGAAAGCAGTGGGCGTTCCGGAAGGAGTGGGCGCTCCGGAAGCAGTGGGTGCTCGGAAAGCAGTGGGAGCTCCGGAAGCAGTGGGAGCTCCGAAAGGAGTGGGAGCTCTGGAAGCAGTGGGCTCTCCGGAAGCAGTGGGCGCAGGGCTTCGTGATTAGTGACAGTTGGCAAGAGCCCTTGCTGGCCCCTTCCTGCCTTACTACTTACATCCTGTTACACCTTTAATTTCCAATCCCCAGCACAGCCTATAATATGTTCATTATTTGACAAACACAACAGTAAACAAATTACTGACAGAGCCCCCCCCCCTCCCTTGCTGAGGAGGATGCCCTGATGGTTCCCCAAAGGAAAGTGACCATCCTCACATGGCTATCATTATGGCAACAAGAGTCATCTATACTAATAAAAGGGTAATATGCTAATTAGACCAGACGTCTTCTGGACAAAGCCATGGTGGTGGGACTGAGGCAGAGGCGGTTAGGGGTGATCAGGCCGGAAGGGGAGAGCAGTTAGGGCAATCAGGCCAACAGGGGAGAGCTGTTAGGGGGATTAGGCAGGCAGATGAGTGGTTAGGAGCTAGCTGTCCTGGTTTGCGAGAGGGATGTCCGACTGCCGGTTTAGGCCCAATCCCTGCGACATCCCCTGAGGGGTCCCAGATTGGAGAGGGTGCAGGCCGGGCTGAGGGACCCGCCCTGCCCCGTGCATGAATTTTGTGCACTGGGCCTCTAGTCATAAAATAATAATAGTTACAATGGCCCAGGGGACAACTCGGTGACACTTGAGATGCGCCTGGTGCCCCTCTGAGCACTTCGTGTGGGTTACCCATCCACTCTCCCACACCCTGGAGCAGACAAAACTGCCATCCACCATCTTGGCTTATTGGGAGGTCCCCCTGTGACCGTCCCCAACTTACTGCAAAGTGGGACAGGGAGAGGCTCGCCATCCTGGGAGTTTCCCTTCAAGGCAGTGCTGCTGACCTTGAGAATGGAGTCTAAAGACTCAAGTTCTTAGAGAGATTTTCAGAGGCAACTGAAAGGGGGGCTGCGCTGTCCCGAGTGTTCGCCATTAGTACAAAAACATCGCCACAGCTACGCGGTGGGGGGTCTGTGCGCACGTTTGTGGCCATGCAGCCAGCGCCTCTGGACGCCCGTCCTCCTTCACTGCCTGAGGAATGAACTGGCCGGCGCCCCCGCCCCGGACCCCCTCCTGGGGCCACCGGTCCCTGGGCTTTTCTTCCAGGAATGGCAAGGGAGACTGTGGTGCCCTGCAGGCCCGCACCGGGCTCTGTGAACGAAGTCTCTGCCTGTTGCAACCGCCCTCCAACATGGGCTCGCTGAGGACAGCACTACTTGTGCCTCAGTTTCCCCAGTGCAGAACCCGAACCTGGCAGACAGAACATGACTAAAGAACGGAGGTTAAGACAGTAGAAGTCAGCTTTGTTATTTGTGCTTAATCACGTTGAACATGCACAAAATGCTTGTTTAGACAGTCAGCCACCGGAGTGCCGCCTGTAGAAGAAAGGAGAGGGACGCACAGAGCGGGAATCGCCGCCTTCAATAAGTTCCTTTCTCTCCTGGGCTTTGTTACCCCAAAGTGATGCCTTTGACTAGATGTCTCTTAGAAAAAGTCTTAACTGCTATGTAATAAAATCTATTAGAGAGCAATTCAAGTTCTCCCACATATAGATTTTTGTAGACACAGGATGTTTCAGAAGAATTATTCTCTCTCACGTAGTTATTGAAAAGCCGGGCTAAACATTGCGCTTCTTAAAGCAAAATTGCTACCTGCTAGGAGCTAGCGTGTCTGAAAGGAGGCGGGAAGCAGAGCCGCCCAGCAGGCTTTCTGCCTGGCGGAGCTGCTGGTTAAGTACCGAAGGGATAATGAATAACAACGCGCTTGTTAAGTGACAAAGCTTCAAACATAAAGATTCATTTATGGGCTTCTTTCTTAGCAGCAGATGGGTTTCTAGGTCTATTCGAGGTTATAGATGTTAGCGATTTGCACACAGCACGTGAGAGCCCAGCCGGAGATTTCATTATCAAGTTGAGAGAAAATGAGGAAGATGAAGGCAGCACTGAACCAAGACTTCTCCACAGTTCAGGATGCAGAAGCAGTGCGTTCAGAATGCTCAGAGCCAGAACGCAGCCTCCAGGACTTGTCCATGGGGACTGTCCCATCGTGCCAGGGCGGCCAGGGCCCGCTGCCGTTTCTAACGGGACCTGGTGTCACGAGCTGCCATCTCTCCACCATCTGCCTCGCTAGCGGGCAATCCCCGGGCTAAGCCGTCTCAGCAGGAGGAGCTGGGATTCCAGGCCTTGCTTCAGGGAGACTCACAGGCCCCTCCCCTGCAATATCAAAACCTGGCACCAGGCAGGCCGCTCGGCCTCCCCTGATGCCACGCCCCTCACTCCAGCCCCAGCCCCTCTCCCAGGTCCAGCACTGTGTCCAGCCATCTCCTTTACCCGCCTCCGGGGTCCCCCCAGGCACCTCAATGTCTGTAGGCCCAAGAGGCCCCGTCCTTGTTTCGTGTCTGAGTCCCCGCTCCTGCTCTCCACCAAATGCGCAGAGGCCCCTGGAGCCCCGTCGTCGTCGTACACAGTTCCCCCACTCGCCTCTGTAGCCCCAGATGGAGACTGCGATATGATGACATCAGTATACGTCACGTGTAAGTACAGCTTTTTT
>NW_005871783.1:193403-203749 GCF_000147115.1 Myotis lucifugus | reverse complement strand
TAATATCTCAGAATGGAAAAACAAAACAAAACTCGCTCACCCAGGGAGGCAAATACTACCCACAGTGCCTGTCTGCTCATTGCATCCATAAACCTGCAAGAGTTCCGGGTGCTGACCTCTAACCTTTCACACATGGGATGTTCCGGGAGAGAGTCGGTGCTCTGGCCCCCGAGTCCCACATCAGCCAGGGAGGGAGGGCTGATGAGTGGAGGAGGTTGGCCTGCTTCCCTGCCATCTAATCACGTGTAAAAGGCAGACCGAGGACAAGTCTCCGTCAGGGATCTTTAAGGCTGGCGGCTGCAGGCCCATCCCACACAGAAACATGGGTGCTGACTTCAGTTTTGAAGAACTCAACTCCTTTGCCAAAATCATCAAAGTGAAGAGCAGTGTGCCAATTCCCGCCCGGAAATAAACCCCCCGTTGGACAGGGATGACACTCCTTATTTCTTAGCAGGGAACTGGCCCACCACGTTAATTTTCACCTTAATTCACAGTGCATCCCAGCAGTCTTTTCTTCTTCGCCCCAGGACAGGTGATGCTCTGATCTTATCAGATCTGCTCTGAAAACAGGAGACAAAACCCGGCACAGGCGGCCTGTGGGCAGTGGCTAGGAGCTGGCTCGGTGCCGTGGCCATGGGTTCAAATCCTGACTGTGCTACTGGGCAGGTCACTTAACCTCTCGGTGTTTCAGGTGAAGGGGGTCATGACAATTGCCCCCCTTGGCTGGCCTCAAGGATCTAATGGGGATGAGGTAGCCTCTGCATCTGCGAGCCTGGTGGGCACGCTCTGCAAATCCAGGGCGTCCGGAGCACCACGACTGGTCCCTGCAGACTGACTCTGTGCAAAGCCAGCCCTGCCTCTTCCACTGCTTACGGCCAGGCTGTGGTGATAAAGGGACAGAAGCCAGAGGCTGCTGAGCATCCGAGGGGGCAATTAGCAGCAGACAAATGTTCCTGCTGAAGAGGTGCGCGGGCTGGACAGACGGTGCGGGATTCCTGCTCAGTGTGAGCATCTAGGGAAGCAAAACAGGCCCACCGGGCTGCCTCGAGGCTTCCCGGGGAAGCAGGCTGCGGGTCTCTGAGAGGCGGACAACCCCGGAAAAGAGACGTGCACAGTGTCGAGAAGGCAGTATTGAGGCACAAGAATAAACGTGGAGCGCACGTAGCAGGTGAGGCCTTTTTATTTGAGGGGTGGTTGCGCGACAAGCCTGGGGAGGCAGGAAGTCTGGAACTCAGGACCTCAAGTATGGTCCAGACGTTTGACCCTGGCGTCCTCCCAGGTGTCCCAGAGGCCGGAGCATCTGGAAACCTGGCCGACAGGGCGGGGCAGGCGAGGCCGTCTCAGGAAGATGTGCTACAGCGAGAAAGAGCCAAGAGCAGGTGTGGAACGAGGAGGCAGCTGAGGAGGAAATGTTGGAAGTGGCCAGCCACAAAGTGACCAGGGCACCAGAACGATGGAAAGGGAGCTAAAAGGAATGAAAAAGCATGGCAGGCCCAACGCGGCTTTGGCTGCTCGGCCAGCGTCCAGATACCCAGAACCTGTGGTCAGCAATCTGGCAAGTCTGGCCTGGGGTCACCTGTGAAGCCACCAGGCATGTGGGGGCCCATCAGGAGGCGGTTGGTGGGGTGCCCCTCCTCCTTCACCAGTTCAGGCCCCTTCACACCCTGGTGTCGGGCTCCAACAATGGTCAGAGTGAGCTGGCCCAGGGCCTAGGTGGCCCATGCCTCCACTCACAGCACGTGCTAATGTCCCGTTGGCCAAAGCGCGTCACCACCTGGACAAGCCCAACCCCGGAGGGAGAAGCGCCAATGTCGCACGCACGCTGCACATGGTGGGCGTGTCTTGTAACCATTGCTGCACGCATTCGGCAAGCCGGAGGCAGAGGTAGCGAGCGGGCACTGGCGGGGCACAAGCTTTGAGCTTGGGGGTTATGTTAGAACAGTCTGTTGGGAAGGCATGCACGCAGTCCACACTGGCTTCAGCTATGATGTGGAGGAAGGTGCTGCCCCCTTCAGGTACAGCTGGATCCAGGGCTCACCCTTAATCAGAGGCCCAGCTCTCCTTGTGGCTCTCACCTCCGCCCCGCCAGCCTCGTTAGCCGCTGGCCCCCAGCCGCTTGGGGCTCAGAGCTGAGAGGAGACATTGGCTTCTTTCTCCCAAAAGCTTGTGCACAGAAGCTGGAGGGGATGTTGGACCGGCTCAGATGGGAGCCGAATAACTGGTTTCAGATCTCCACCATTCCCTAGCTCTCTGAGCCCGCTGCCTCAGTTTCCTCATCTGTAAAGTGGGAAAGATGATGGCCTGACCTACCTCTCAGGTGGCCACGGCGGGGTGTATGGCACATGGGCAAGTGCTGTCTCAGTGGCTGTTACTGCTGCTGGTATCCTCACATCAGCCACGTGGCCCACAGCCCGTCTATACCAAGAGCGGTGCCCAGGGCAGGGACCACGCTGACAGCCTGGCTCTGAGGCACAGGTCTGCCCCCAGCATCCAACCACACACAGAGGACGGTCAGCTAAGTGACATGTAGGCCTCGGTTCGTTGGTGGAACAGAGCCCTGAGCACTGAGCCCACGTGCCCAGAACTGGGGCCCTCCTGCCCCCAGAATGCACTGCAGCTTCTCTGCCTGTGATCTGAGCAGGTCAAAGGAACCGACCATTTTCACGAGCATCTCCTTATGAATGGAAGGCATGTAAGCTGACAGATGTACACACATCTTTTGGGAAACGTTGCTATGCGTGCATCTCCGCTTCCTCCCCCTGCCAGGTCTCTGCTAACACCTGGCGTTCTCGGGCCCTGCAGAACCGTTCCGCGGTTAAGCTGCATTTTGCAGAGAAGGTGGCGGGTGCAGAGAAGTTCAGAGCCTGAACAGGCAGGAGCCATGGGACCTCGCGCCTCACGGCCACGGCCACGGCCATGGGCACATTCTTCTGCAAACCAAGCTGCAGACCTCTGCTTGGGCTGGGCCGGCTGAATCTCCCAGAGAGGAGGGAGGAGACAAAGTCACCACAGGTGAGAAAGAGAAGGCCATGGATACGCATGCAGCCAGGGGAAAGGCCATATGGAAACGCTGAGCAGGCAAACTGTCCTCTTGACCTTAGCAAATGTTCCCTGGGGGCAAAACTGTGTTTGAGAACAGCTGGTGCAGAAGAAAAGGGCTCAATTTGCCATCAAGAAACCTCAGCTCTAGACCAAGGATGGTCACTGTTTAGTCGTGTGACCTCGGGCCAAGTTACTGTGCGTCCGTCCCTGTGTCCACCTGTAGGACAGACGAGAAGCTACCTGCCCCTGCCCCTCACAGATGTCGTCTGACAGTCAAGTAGAGAACTCAGTGTGAATAAGCTTCAAACAAACTAGCATGTCAGCTGCATGAGCTTTCTATACATCCACTGCCTGAGTCCTCTGTGCCCTGTGCACCCCTCCCCCAACCCCTGCCCCTGGTCTTCACTGCCTTTCCCAGATGTCACACAGCTGGAACCACACAGTCTGTAGCCTTTCAGATTGGCTTCTTCCACCCAGTCATGCATTCCAGGTTCCTCCCTGTCTCTCCATGACGAGGCAGCTCATTTCCCTTTGCTGCTGAATCATATTGCACTGTCTGGCTGGACCACAGTGCCCCGTGTATCTTACTATGTCAGAGACGTTGGACATACATTACATCAGGAAGCAGGTTTCTAAAATGCAATGACTGAGCCAGAGCTCACGACCGGCCCTGCAGCTGGGACTCCTGCCACGTGTCCGAGAGGCCCGGCGATTCCGTGAAATCTCACCCGCGGCAGAAACAGGCATGGGCCACAGCAGGAGTTTTCTTAATAGGACATAAGATGCCCAGGAAGCATCCAAACACGTAAAAAAAAAAAAAAAGAAAAGAAAACCTATTTCAGGAAAGGACGCTAAAACAATCCCAACTGCCTTCGAGTGAGGGTTTGGTTGTTCCCCCAAGTCACGCGGGGCACAGTGACTGTAACTCCTCTCTTCCCACCGTGACAAGAGGCCTCCCTAACATCCAAAACTACGGCGGCTCCTCTGCCCACCTGTGAGGAGCAATGCTGTTCCCAACCCGGAGGATCGCATGTCTTTCATCTCAAGAAACACCAGTACGCATTATTCCATTACCAGAAAAATCTAGAGTTTTCTAAATACCCAGGAAATGGAGGGAGCTTAACTGCACTGTCTGTCTCTCCACAAAACAGCCTGGACCTTTCCAGAGAGCCAGGGGGGCCAATATACTGTGATGCCTTTTACGACAGAACCCGTAAAGCCGCGAGCTGACGTCCAGTGAAAGGGGCGAGAAAAGGGGCACAGGGAGGTCATGCCATCAGAGCTGGTCGCAGTCACTGTTCCCGCTTCCCTGACACAGATGGAGCCAGAGGCACGTGCATGTGCGCATGCGTGTGTGTGTGTGTGTGTGCGTGCGCGCGCGTGCCATTCTGTATTCCTCACCTGATTAAAGCTGCTTTAACAGAACCATACCGACATGGTGGACTTATTTCCCCACCATGAATTTTATCACAAATGCATTGAACCGAGAACTATAAGCAATCTTCTAAATGGACCAGAAATTCAACTTCCTGTTTATGAGATAAATTATGGCGCCTACGGGTTAACATGTGAGCTCCTGACATAGGTTGTTTCTGGACAGGAAGACGCGAGGTTGGCGAAAACAGCGTCTGGCCGAGGTGAGAGAGGGAGACGCACGGCTGCTGTCACGCCTGGTGCGGGGACAGCACTGCCTGCCTCCGTGGGGAGGGGACACGGAAGCCACCCTGGACTCGCCCACGAGCCTCTTCCCTCAGCTGCGTCCTTTGCTGCAAGAAGCCCTGACCATGAGCAGACAGGTGTTCTGAGCTGAGCCCTTCCTGTGAAATCCGAACCGAGGCTTCCCTGGGCACCAGCGGCCAGGCTCTCCCCCTCACGGGGTCCCTGTCTGTGCGGGTCATCAACGGGGCTCCAGCAGTGAGGCAGGACGGGATCCCCATCCCGCTGGAGACGCGCATCTCAGGCTCGGCCACAGGGTCCCCAGAAGTATGAAAAGTGGGGAGACTCCTGAGCTCCTGCCGTTCGCTCTCAAGCTGGGACATAGGGCGTGCTGACAAGTGCTCGCTAGTGGTCTGTGCCAGCTGGGTGGGGATAGGTAAGTGTGGTGGCTTTGAGAATCTGCCGTAAAGACGAGTGGGACCTTGGGCAACATGCTCCCTCCCAGAGGCCAACGTCCTGGCCACTGACTCAGAGGCAATTCCGAGGCAGGTGGGCTGCGGGGGCGGGGCCCTGGCGTGCAGTCAGCTCCCACAGAACGGCAGGCATGATGGGGTCACTGGGACTATCCCTGCCCAGCTGCCTCGCTGGAAAACAGGCTCAGGCGGGACTTTCAGACACGAGTGGATGTTTTCAGCAACGATGAAGAGTGCCAGTGTGACCGCCAGCCACGGGGCCACCTACCAGCCCAGGACTGACCCGAACCCACTGTGCCGGCACCAGGCGCAGCCGTCTCTCCCTCAGGCGAGGGCTCTCCAGCCCGGGAGCTTCTGGGTGAAGCCAAGTCACCTGACATGCTTTCTTCTTTGAGTCACGGTCTCATGACAACCGAGTCTTGTTTTTTCCCGTCTTAGCCACATGTGAGAAGAGCAGGGGGAGGAAGCACGGTCTAATGGAACTGCAGCAGGTCCAGCATCTGGGTAGAGATAATCCGCCCTGTTAACATATTGGCAGACATCTGGAGAGAAGGTTAAAAATAACCCCTTTGAACCAGTGTCTGATGTCTGGGCCCCGGAGCGTGGCCTCTGCTTGGTTCTTGGCAAATAGGTATCTGACGAAATCTTTTCATTTCCTGTCGGCGGCTGGTGTGGGGTGGCCATGGAGAGAAATAGTGGAAATGCACGTCTCCTCCGTCGGACAGGAGCACTTACATGGGATCCACGTGCTGAGCTAAATGGGATGCGTTTTCTAAATTAAGGAGCGTCCCAAGGGAAGATGCCTTCTTCCCCGGAGAACGCACAGGAGCAGAGTGGCTGGAGGCTGGCCTGATCGAGTGGCCCTCCCGCCAGCATCCTCCAGCCTCTCCTCCAGCTCACCCCAGCGCTATACTAGTAAATGCCCCCTCGTTTCAGAGTTACGTTCAATCTCTCCCCGTTGCAACAGTCTTGTATGAAGTCTTCCTCTTGTTTCACCACCTGGTGTTATGAATTGATGAGTGCGATTCATCACGGGATCCTCAGTCTCTCACCCAGAACCCAGCGGTGCAGCTCCGGAGCCTCGGTCTCCATCCACTGGTGAGTCCGACTCGTCACCAACCTCCGGACGCCAGGCTGCTGGTAGCCGGTCAGGTCCATTGTGATTCTTAGGCTTCTGAGCTCACCTGGCCGGGTTGGAGCCCCGGCTTCTTCGTGAGAGGAACCTCATCTCGCCTGGCTGAACGTCGTGCTGCGGTATTTAGCGCACCTTGTCTTTGTCGAGATCTCATTTGGATTTTCTGACTTTGTTTCAGCTACTTTGAACCCCTTTCCCCGCCCATGGGGATCCTTGCCCTTCTGCCTCTGCCCCTGGGAAGCTCGCTCCCCACTGTGCTGCCCACTGGCATGACGTTACTCAGGGGACTCTGCAGCGTCCCCAGGGCAGCGGAGTGTTCAGGCAAGAGAGACCTGTTCCACTCGACTTTGAGAAAGGTCGGCCAGCGAGATGGAGGCGGGACCCAGCCCCCAGCCTGTCCGGCGGCAGGTATGGGCTGACTTGGGGCAGGAGTGCAGTCAGCAGGATTGGGAGGGAGAGAGGGGGTGGCCAGGAGACCACGGAGGGAGGGGGACAAGTGAGGCGCCGGGCGCAGAGGGGAGCTGGGGATGAGGCAGCGTCTGGATCTGCCTGGGAACCAGGTACAAGCTCACAGGCAGGACATCTACAAAATGGTTCCTTTAACGTAATTTTGCTCCTTTCACAATATGGAAGCAGAAAAAGGTTAAGGCAGGGGTCCTCAAACTACGGCCCGCGGGCCACATGCAAATACAAATATTGTATTTGTTCCCATTTTGTGTTTTTACTTCAAAATAAGATATGTGCAGTGCGCATAGGAATTTGTTCATAGTTTTTTTTTAAACTATAGTCTGGCCCTCCAACGGTCTGAGGGACAGTGAACTGGCCCCCTGTTTAAAAAGTTTGAGGACCCCTGGGTTAAGGAATCCTGAGTCGGACTGTGGGCCCTGGCTTAGCCAACAGGAGAACACGTCACCAGAGAGTACCAGCTGTTTGTGTGAAAACGACGCTCCCTCCCTGTGAAGGGCGGATGCAGAAGAAACCCGTGTGCTGCTCCGCTGGGTCAGACGCAGGGGTGTGGATTCCCGCGCTCCTAGGCTTCCTGTCCTCCCGAGGGCGAGGGCGTGGGCGCGGGCGCAGGAAGGCAAGAGTCCGCGTTCTGATCTGTAACGCGGTTTCCGGAAGGCTGACGGCAGAGGAACTCAAGCATCAGCTCACACCTCATTCTCGGTAACTTTCTCGTCAGAAAGCCTTACTGTTGATTAATAATTTCAAGTGCATGTGTGTGCCACGCTGGAATCTGGGCCGCAAGTATTAACTGGCAGTCCTCTCGCAAACTCAGTTTTGAATGGCATCTTAATTCTCCATGGTTTCACATTGACTCCTTGACCCTGGGAACCGGCCCAGTCCTGAGCTGCGGGCAGCTGAGCAGAGCGGCTCTCAGCGCACTGGCCCGAGGAAAGTGCACTTGGCCAGTAAGATGGCTCTGCAGACGGCATGCGTCTCCAGGTCAGCGCGCAGGTTAAGTGAACAACTGCACAATCACAGACACGACAGGGAGGACAAGACACCAATTCCGAGAGCAGCGGTTTCGGGACAAAGTAATCAAGCCCCTGCCCGCCTCCCGCCACCTGGCCTCGAGCCAGCACCGTCCTCTGCCCGGAGGCAGCGGCTTGTCAGAGCCCCTCTGGAAAAATGCCGCACCACCAGGCCTGTGGGCTCATCCTCGGGGAAGGAGAGTCCCTTTTAATTTCTTGCAAAGGGATCTACGGCGGCTCCTTGCCTGCTCTGGCGAGTCACACTCTGACAGTTGCTATGTTACTTTTCAGTGAACCTATGAGCTCATTCACCCTGCAAACTTCAAGGAGGAGATGTCTGGAAAGCGTGGCTTCCCTTAAAACGCTTTTCAGTGGCAGAGAAGACAGGCTCCTCCTCCGGGGGGCTTGCAAGTCCAGACTTAGGGATTCTGCACTTTTTAATCCAGTTTGCTTCTGAGATTGCCAATATTCCCTCTGAGATATTTTGCATAAAACCGAGGAGGGGCAATACAACATTCAGTCTCAAAGTCCAGCCCAGCTCTGCACCAGGCCGAGCCGGGCCCTCGGCGGACCGCCTGGGACTGTCCCTCGGGAAACAGCGCCAGCAGCCTGGAGCAGGACGCTGCTTGTCAGGGCCGCCAGGCGGGGGCGTCGCCCGGTGGGTGTGGGGTTGCTGGAGCAGAGAGCTTCAGCCGATGAGAGGGCTGCCCAGGAATAGCAATATTATTCACAGAAACAGCAATAAAGTGAGCTCTGCCCGCTGGGCTGGTACTCCCACTGATGGCCTCACCCATCGCTGCAGCCTCCGGTGTCTGTCTGAGCCTCTCCTATGAGGCCAGCAGTGAAGGGACCCCGCCAGCCCGAGGCCCAGGTGAGGGAAGCAGGTCTCACCTGCACTCACCTGGCACACCCTCCACATTAAAGGGGCCCAGCAGCCTTCCCCTGCAACGAACATGCCAGCAGGAGGAGGCGCTGAGTGGACAGCCAGTTTCCCTTCCTGGGTAACAGAGCTGAGGTGCCAATAAACGTTGACAGCCCTACCAGCCAGGGCCACATGCCGATTCCATGTTTGCTCCATGCCAGCCTCGGGTGGACAGCTCCTGACACCTCTTCTCCTTGAGTTTCACACCTGTGCACATTCATTTAACAAATACTTATTGGATTCCTACTAATGAAGCCATCGACTGATTGGCAGAGCGTGGTGGCGACCCCAGCGCCAGCTGCTGCTGAATACGCGGGCGGTTTCCTGGCCTCCAGCTGCCCAGCATCCTGCCCCCTGCAGGTGCTTCCTGGGAGGGAGACCCCGGGTGGAGGTTGCTGTAGGCCCTGGGTCAGCGTGGTTGGCACTGCAGTGGACTGTGGCAGTCACTGAGGTTCTCCGTGCCCCATCTGGGTGGTGTCGGGTTCAAATAGGTCATTTCTGACAATGCTCACTGCGGTCTCTCAGTGCACACACGTGCCAGGGGCGGGGGACCTCATCTGCCTCAGAGACAGACAGGCGCCTGGAAAGACTTGATTCTTCAAGAGAACAACAGGAAGGAACCTGAGAGCACAAAGCGCAGGAGAGAGCAGGCCTCCATGCCTCCAGGCTGCCCTCAGCCTGCCTCTGGACGTCTGCTCCATGTCTGTGGCGCCATCGTCCCTCTCCAGCATCTAGCCCAGCGCTATGAGCTCCCATCACCCACTGGCTCTCAGCTTCTGCTGACATGGGAACCCACTGGGGATCTTGATGGGTGGCCATCACCTGGACCCGGGGCCTGGCTCCAAGGTGTGCCTGATGGAGGACTGCTGCTGAGATGAGACGGGCTCCTGGCTGGGGACCTACAGCCACCGACACCCTGACCCAGTCCCACAGGTGCCCAGAAAGCTCTGGCTCAGGGGTCCTCAGTGGTGGCTTCTCCGTGGACCCCACAGGGATACCCAGTGCAAGCACCTGCTCTCGTGGGACTCACCTCCTAGAGAAGGCGATGACCAAACAGGCCAGAGGGAAGCTGAACCCTCTACCAGGCAATGCCAGCTCCTGAAGGCACTGAGACAGTGATGGCACATTGGGGAGGAGACTCTCCAGGGCACAGCTGGAGTCACAGACTGACAAAAAAAAGACAACCAAAGGGAGGTCTGGGTGAAAAGCTGTTAGAACAGAAATGCAAAGGCCCAGAGGCTGGGCCAACTTGCCAGGCCCAGAAGGGATGAAGCATGGAAACAGCCAGACCTCAGAGGCAGAAGGTACAGGGACGGAGCAGGAGCTGAGGCAAGAGGTATGCAGGCAAAGGGTGCAGATCACTGAGGGGCAAATGGAATAATTACAGGTTCTGCTGACCCCACTGCACCCATTGCCACCACCACCACCATCACATCACGGCCACTGATATCATCACTAGTACTACCATCATCATCATCACCATCATCGCCATCACCATCACTATCACCATCATCATTACCACCATCATCAGCATCATCAGTATCACCACCACCACCACCATCACCATCACTGTCACTGATATCATCACCAGTACTACCATCATCATCACTACCTCCTCATCATCATCACATCACAATCATCGC
>NW_005871783.1:189041-192206 GCF_000147115.1 Myotis lucifugus | reverse complement strand
TGGTGGGAAGCCAGCCTTGGTGCAGCCACTGTGGAAAACAGTATGGAGTTTTCCTCAAAAATATTAACAATATGGAACTTCCATTTTGACCCCAGTCAGTGATCCCACTTCTAAGGGCTGTGTCCTAAAAAACCGAAACACGAATCAGAAAGAATGTGTGCACCCCTATGTTTCATAGCAGCACAATTTACAATAGCTAAGATCTGGGAACAGCAAGTGCCCATCAGCAGATGAGTAGATAAAAAGCGGTGGTACCTTTACACCACGGAATACAAGGCAGCAGTAAAAGAGAAGGAGCTCCTTGCTGTAGGCAGAGAGTTTCTTTGGGAAAATCTACAATGTGTATTCTGAACTCATCACTGATCTGCCATTTCCAATGACAAAGTAAATGTCCCAAACACAGGAGCCGCTCCCTCACTGTGCGGGGTGGATCTCCTGGGGTGTCGGGCCAGGCAGGGCAACCACTCAGGCCAAAGACCATCACAGTGAGGGAGGGTGCTGTGGCCAGGGTCTGGGCGCTCTCCATCTCTCTCTCCCCAACAAGTTGAGTCTAAACCTTCAGGTAGACACGAGCTGAGGGCAGGTGCCCTGGAGGGACGTGCCACTGACTTCCACTTGGTGTCCGAGCCCCTGGGGAGGGGGGCTGAGGGGCAGGTCAGAGGAAGAGAAGAGGAAGCTGAGGCTGAACCCCGCCCCCAGGCCAGGCCTGCAGGGGGGCTCTGGCCCTGGGAGGAACCCTTCCTGCCAAGGTGAGTGGCCGGCGAGGGGTGGCGCTTCGCCTCATCAGCATTTCAGTGAAGGTCGGGGGAGCACGCACAGGCCCCCCACCCCCAATGGACTATCGGCATCTCGCTCACTAAGACACGCAGAAGGTTTGGGTTGTAAATAAATAAAAAGGGATGCAGTCCACACCACCTTTTCTCCCTGGTGGGAGCGCTTCCCCGGACCTGGCCCCATGCGAGCGAATTCCACACGCGCTCCTCTGCTTGGACGACCTGCTCGCACCCAGACAGGATGCTGACTGGGGCCCAAAGAGGCCCCCGGCAGGGAGCCTTCGTGGGAGCCGGCGTGAGGTCTGGGCGCCTCTGCACGCGACCCGGGCGCCACTGGTCAGCGCCGCGCCCGCACCTGGAAGACGAAGGCTTCACCGTGGCAGTTGTGAGAACTGTAAACTGTTCCTGCTCCTCGGCATCACCTGTGACACTGAAATCACTTAATCTAATATCCACAATATACTCTTCTCTGGCTCCCCCCCTTTCCAATGCCTTATTGTAGACGGTGTAATTCCTTCCCAGGAACTCTGATTTCCATTTCCTCATTTTCTTCTTAATAAAACCCTTTCCCCTACAGTTAGCCTGGGAGGAGACCCTCCCTAGTCTGTCTTTTAAGAAGTTGCAAGATTAAGTTAGACGCCCGCTGTGCTTCCTCCAAAGTGAGTTATTAGCGCAGGCGCCTCGGTGAGAGCACAGGCCGCACACGAGGGGAGAAAGGCGGCCCCAGCCCCGTGCACCTGCCCCTCCTGCTGGCGCAGCTCTCCCGGGGCTGCCCCTGCCGGGTCCGCAGGCTCGAGGGGTGCGTCTGAGGATTCAGTGAAGGGAAGAAATCAAATAACCCATCTCTCGCGCTCCCCGCCTGACCGTCCTACAACATGTGGGGAAACCCTTCAACAACCACAGACACTTAAAAACCGAATAAAGAACAAACCTCGGACAGCAAGCCCACCAGCTCAGGTGCCTCAACAACCTGTGAAGCTCATTACGTCGGCGACGTACAAGCTGCCGGACCTGGCATCCGCACAGGAAACCCGCCCCTGATGCGTGGGAGGTCCCGCCCGCAGGTGCTTCTGCGTCACCCCACCAGGTCAGCGATCTTTCCACCCGTCAAACACCAGAGACCGACCTGCTTCTGCACAGGCGGTGCGAGGAAGTCTCTGAACGAGGACTCCATCTTCCTGGCCCAGAATGAGGCATCATCTGGTAGGATTTTCTGATGCGCGATTAATTCCAAACACACGGGGAACTCAGCATGGGAGCCGCCCACCAGTATGGGCCCAAATGGGGAAGAGCAGGGCTCCCAGCACCGTGAACCCACAGCCACGACGCGGCCGGGCCTGGGCATGTGCGCCGCCCGCCAGGGACACGGAAACAAACAAACACGCCCTGTTCTTGGGCTTCGGCCAAAGCGATTTTCCAAGGACACAAAATGCGTGCGTGTCGGGCTGACAATCAAGTTTACATTTTATAAACGGAAGTTAAGTGTGAGTCAATTATCTGGATAATTAATTTCAAATGGCTTCTGCCTAAATCATCTAAGAGCCCATCCATGCGGCGACGCTGGGCGCGGTGTCGGGACTCCCTCCGTGTGAGCCTGCAGATCTGGCCTGTGCAACAGAGGGGTGGGCGCTGCGCTCACACTCGTGGGGCGGCCTGCTCTGCAGACCCCACGCCCAGCAGCGCTGCCCAGACAACAGCTGTCTAGATGCCGCCGCGCTGGGTCTGGGCTGGCTGGCCTGACAGGCACACAGGCTCCAGGTGGCCGCTCAGCCCCTGCCTGTGCACCCTCCTGGCTGCCGGCCCTGCGGGGGGAGGGTAGGTTCAGTCTCTCTGACCCTCTCCTTCTCCCTCTGCGAAATGAGGATGAGGACGCTAATGCCTGGAGCATTGCCACGCCGGCCACCCACACTGATTAGGGTTTAGGAAGAAAAGCACTCAGGTTAGTTCTTGTTATTTTTATTGATGGGACAGAGCAACCTTGTGTAGAGGCTGCTAGTGCCCTGGTGACAGGCCTGTGGGGACTGAGGGGCGTCTCCCCTTCTCCTTTCCCGACATTTGCCAGGTCCTCTGGGTCATCCAGTCCTACACCCTCCCCTCCCCTGCCAGCCCCACCCCCAGGCCCGAGAGCAGGTGACTGACAGGGAGGATGGGGAGCCTGGGGGGTCGTATGAGAACCTCCTGCTGCAGGCAGGGCCTGGGGCTGGGGGGTGGCTTGGAGTGGGAGAATTGGGGGGCCAGGATGCCTGCTCCCGCCCTCTCCATGGGGCTGTCTGCTATGTGAGAGCCCAGACCTCCCAAACTTCCAAACGGTGAGGACCCAGATTTCAACATGGAGTCTCCCGATTGTGGGCGGCCTATCTCGTCCTTAAAGACACTGCAGGGTACCCACGGC
>NW_005871783.1:143618-188506 GCF_000147115.1 Myotis lucifugus | reverse complement strand
GGGCCGGGAGGAAGGGCCGTCCCGGCTCATGGCCCAACCCTGCAGCTCGCTCTGTCACCGAGCTACTAAAGCACAGCCACGCTCTGTCAGAGCACGTGTCCACATTCGGCAGCCTCTGTCGGAATCCGTGTTCCACAAACCCTCACTGGTGGGGTCAGGGGTTGGTGTCAACATGCGGCACCCTGCTCGGCTCACATGAGCAGGGAGGGTGGTCTGAAAGAAGAGCCAGCCTCGGGCCTTTGGGTCCTGTGCCCAGTCACTGGGCAGCACCATATGGACATATGGGTGTGGGAGCCTCCTGTCCTGGGGCCTTGCTCGGCCTCTGCTGGAAGCATTGCTTTCCTGACCTCCAAACGATCCAGCAGCCCGAGGGTGGGTCCCACGAGGCCCAGGCCTGGGTGACCCGGGGAAGGGATGTGAAACATTCGCAAACACACCCACTCAGGGTTACTCAAGACGACCTCCAGGAATCCACTGACAGAGTTTCAATCAGAACAGCATCATCATCTGAACAGCCGCATTGTCAATCCCGTAGAAACTAACACCCACCCATTCTCCAATCTGAACGAGGGTGCCGATCACAGAGGAGTGGAGATCAGCGCTGTTACAGCGGCCTGGTCCCCCAACAAACCCCACTCAGTTCCTGCTGGTGTCCCAAAGCCAGTCCACGCAGAACGCCCTTTCCCCCTTTAATGGTGGGAAAGCGGAAGTAAAGCCTGTTCTGAATCGGTTATAGAAATCCCTGCGTGAACTACGATGATGACCCTGGCATCTATGCAACTCTTTTTTTAAAAATATATATTTTATTGATTTCAGAGAGGAAGGGAGAGGGAGAGAGAGATAGAAACATCAATGATGAGAGAGAATCATTGATCGGCTGCCTCCTGCACGCCCCCCACTGGGGATCGAGCCCACAGCCCGGGCATGTGCCCTTGACCGGAATTGAACCAGGGACCCTTCAGTCCGCAGGCTGACGCTCTATCCACTGAGCCACACCAGCTAGGGCTCTATGCAACTCTTAAATACAGGGTACAAACTACAGGTAACAGAGAAAACCACAGTGCAGGGCTGGGAGAAAGGTGTGAGTACACAGAACACAGAGTTCATTCTTATATTATTATTTATTGGTTACTGTATTAGTTTCCATAGGAACAACTGTAAACCTACTTTTGCCCAACCCTATATATGAATAAGATGGGAATAAACCAAACTCATTTGGCATGGTTTCACTTTTGCAGTTTTAAGGCTAGGAAGGATATTTGCTGATCGAACTATCAACAGCGGCGATTTTTCATTCTTAATTCTTACCCTTATTTTATCTTCACCTGTGGACATGCTGCGAGAGAGGAAGGGAGAAAGAGAGAGAGAAAGAGAGAGACATCGATGTGAGAGAGAAACATCAATCTGTTGACTCCCCACTGGGGATCAAACTTGCAACAGAGATATGTGCTCTGACTGGGAATCGAACCCGCAACCTTTTGGTGCACAGGACGATGCTCAACCGACTGAGCCACTCCAGCCAGGCCAATTCTTACCCTTTTTTATTAAAGTTTTCTGCCATCAATATACATGACTATTAAAAGTAATGTTTAGAAAGCAATGAAAGTTGTTGAAGTTCTTTCTTTCGCCCTGATGAGGTGACTGCAAAATTATTTAAGCAAGATGAGCTGCACGTTCAATGAAAAAGTGTCCCCATGTCCTGTGAGGTGAGTGTGAGCCTCTGAAGGCAGGACACGGTCCTTACTAGCACAGGGACTTGGGGAGCGAGCAGGGAGTTGAGAGGAGCCCCCACAGAGCTCAGGAGAAATCTGGCTATTGGAGGCGATGTAAATGAATGGCTTTAATTTCCTCTCTCCTTGGGTTGGGTGGCAGCTGCCCGCCATCCACACTGACCCTTGCTGCCAGGCCCTCCCTCAGCAGAGATGAATGGGCCATGCTGTGCACAGCCTTGGCCGGGGTTCAGGCTGGCAGGCTGGTGCTGGGCCCCAGGACGCCCCCCCTCCGGCCCCAAGGCTGCATGCCCCGGGGGCGGTGCCAGGCGGCTCCCAGTCGCTTCCCAAGGCTGTGTGTGGAGTGACAGAAGCTCACGAGGCCCCAGTTTTAACAAATGGGAGCAAAGACCCTGCATATTCCAGACCCAGCAGCCCCACACATCACCTGCTGTGCAATCCTGTCGCCACAGCTGTTTCCTAATGAAAATTTAAATATTTCAGGGCCTTTTCATTTTGTTCTTATGTGTGCTGTTGTCATTGTTATGGTGGCTATTTTTCCATCACTCCACTGGACGATTGCCTGAAAAACACACAGAACGGCCTTTTCAGAGTAACAGGGAACGCCTCGGGGCGCGGGTGCCCATTTGTCTCTTCAGTAACAGAGCTGCGTCCATGCCAGGGAGAGCGCGCCATAGCAAGGTTAATGCAATGACGCTTCCTGAGGCCCCGGCCGTGTAAGTCGCTTCCTCCCCAAATGGCAATAATGGGACCCGGGCACCCCTCCTGCTCCTACCGCCGGCGGCTGGCGGGCCGACTCTTTATCCTTGTGAAGGCGCCCATTACCTTCCCAGAGAGCACAATGCGTGTTTATCTCACAAAACCGCCAACAAACAGGCAGAAAGCACGTCACGGAGGAGGCGAGAGGAGCCTGCATCAGGTGCACGGTGAGCCGTGTCCGCTCCGTGAGAGCAGCAAACACTGCCCAACAGCCTGGATTTCCAGTATTTTCTTCGCTGTTGTTTCCTACATTCTGCTCATGAGCGTTCACATACACCTTTGCGGCCTGGGAGAGGGCAGGTTTGCTTAATAAAAAGCCCTCTGGAGGCCTGGCACTTCCTGGGCACCAACAGGCTTTGGGTTCCATTCCCGGTCAGGGCACGTGCCTGGGCTTCGGACTTGATCCCCAGTCAGGGTGCCTATGGGAGGCAACCGATCAATGTCTCCCTCGCATTTATGTTCTTTATTTTTATCTCTCTGTCCCTGTAAAATCAATAAAAGCGTAAGGAATCCCCACAGAAGCTGTAACAGCACCTCCTTTCCATCAGGACTGGTCACGCACGTCGTCTGCGGCCAGAGTTCTGGGACATGGAGGTCAGCCGTGGTCTCTGGGCGGCGGCATCCCCAGAGCACGCGGGTGGGCATGGGGGTGGAAGAAGCCAGCAGGGCCGGGCCGTCCCGGATTTCAGATCTTTCAGGTCCTCTGTAAACTGGCCCTGTAGGAAATTCAGCGCCCAGGGAAGGAAAGGGAGCTGAAGGCCAAGCTGATGACAGGAACCTGGGGAGACCCAGTGAAACCCAAAAAGTGAGTTTACAGAAAAGGAGGGAGGAGGACAAAGGAAGGAAGAGGAGCACCCAGGCGAGTGAGAGAAAGTGAGCAGGGGCGGAGCGTGGGGCCGAGACGCAGGTGATGACGGAGGACGAGGTGTGGGCGGGAACACGGCGGGCAGCCTGTGAGTCTGAGTCGGGACACGTCCACAATGAAGCCAAAGGCCTCAGGAAAACGAGGGCGATACTTGTCATGAGTGAGGCAGACAACACAGGGCGCCCCAGGCCCCCAGGCAGAGCTCAGTGAGCGCCAGGCAGCGGACCCCCCTCTGGAGCTGGTCTAGAACATGAACAGGTCCCTGCACGGCAGGGCAGTGGGGCTCCAGAGGGGCCAGGCCGACCCTGCCTGACTCCACAGCCCCTGCTCTGCCTGCGGTCCATCTGGATCCTGCAGCTCCATCATCCAGCTCCATTGTTCAGCTCCATCGTCCAGCTCCGTCATGTGGGAGCTCCTGATGGGTCTGTGTGTGCAGATGGCCAGCCGGGCTGTGCTCTTGGCAGTCAGGAGCAAGGAAGGAATGGAGAGAAAAGGAGGGAGAAGCATTGTTGTGCCAAGACAGGGTAGGGGGCGCGACCCGGGGGGGGGGGGAGTTCCTCTTTAACACACACACACAGACACACACAGACATACACACGCACAGCACACACAGAGCCCAGTCCTGCAAGCCTGACTTGTAGTACACATGACAGGAGTTCTAGTTCTCAGATGCCTTCATTTTCACAGCTTCGCCGCAGTCCTCTCCGGAACTAACGTCTGCCCCAGCGCCATCAAGCTCTCCTTGGAAACTCGCGGCGGTTGGGGGACAGGCCGCCAGGCGCTCCGCCTCGGTGCTGTCGGCTGAAGCCGTGTGATCAGGAAGAGAGGTGTGTGAAGGCAAAAGGAATAATTAAAATGCGCCACCAGAACCAGCCCTGGATTTAAATGTTTAAATGTTTTAATTTGGAAGAACAATGGCTTCTGGAAGCGGCTTCTCCAGCGGTACTGACAACCTGCCATTTACTAATCTGCGTTGCTAACACCTCGCCGGGTTTGACACCAAACACCAGATGACAGGCGACGATCCCTAAAATAGCAGCCACGTCTCAGAGCCAATTCATAAGTGACTGGCAGAGCAGGGGGGTCGGGAGTGTTCACTGTAGCAGCTAAAGAGCACGAACAGCGCTCACGGCAAAGAACATCCTGGGAGTGGAAGTTCAGTGCTCGGAGCCCTCTCGGTAAACCAAGGTGCCAGACGCGGAGGGTCTCCAGGGGAACCGAGGTGCTGGACGCGGAGGGGGAGCCAGAAGTACAACAGGGCTCACAGCAGAACAGTTACATGTTTACAAAAGCACCTCACTACCAGGGCTCCCAGTCAGGAGCTGTCTGGTCCCCGGGAGACACTGAGGTGTCAGGAGACATTTTTGATTGTCATAACGGGACGAGGACGGAAAAAGGGTGCTACTGGCATTGAGTGGGTGGGGCCGGGATGCTGGTGTGCCCTAGTGTGCAGGACGCCCCTGGGAGAATGACTAGGCCCTGACGCCAGTGATGCCCAGGGGACAAACCCTGCACCAGCAGGTCTGTGATTCTGGGAATATAAAACCCGCATTCCCACAAATATGGATTTTTCCCCTCAGCTAACGGAGACCTTCTGTGCTGCGCATTGTGTGCACAGAGCTGCCCGCGCACCGTGAGAGCCTCCCCACGCCCTCCCTTCTCTGGCGTGGCTGGCAGTGGCCCAGGCTCAGTGACCACAGTCCCTGCCCGGCGTTCTGCATCTTGTGCCCCAGAACACACGGTGCTCCGACTGCCAGCAGCTTACGTGGGGTTCTTACATGTGGCCCCAAAGTGAAACACTGACATGCCCCTGGGCCACTCAGAAGGCCCCTTTACTGGAAATGGTGCCTCACTCGCAGTAAGTTTACTGGAGTTCACACACCTGTTATTATTATTTTCACCATAAACAATTCCACAGGATAAAAAGCAGGAAGCAGAGCACAGGTCTCCTCGATCTGACAATGATGTTTGTTTAAAATCATGACTGGAGGTGAAGTGTTTGGAGGTCCCCACACAGGAAGGCACTGGCCTTTCCCAGTCAGTGTGGCCCCCTCTTCCACTGTGCACACTGCCTGCACCCCAGACACTCCTCTTCCACTGTGTGCACACTGCCCGCACCCCAGACCCCCCTCTTCCACTGTGTGCACACTGCCTGCACCCCGAACTCTTCTTCCACTGTGTGCACACTGCCTGCACCCCAAACTCTTCTTCCACTGTGTGCACACACTGCCTGCACCTCTAGACCCCTCTCCCACTGTGTGCACACTGCCTGCACTCCAGACCCCCCTCTTCCACTGTGCGCACACTGCCTGCACCCCAGACCCCCCTCTTCCACTGAGTGCACACACTGCCTGCACCCCAGACCCCGCTCTTCCACTGTGTGCACACACTGCCTGCACCCCAGATCCCCCTCTTCCACTGTGTGCACACACTGCTTGCACCCCAGACCCCCCTCTTCCACTGTGTGCACACTGCCTGCACCCCAGACCCCCTCTTCCATTGTGTGCACACTGCCTGCACCCCAGACACTCCTCTTCCACTGTGTGCACACACTGCCTGCACCCCAGAGCCCCCTCTTCCACTGTGTGCACACTGCCTGCACCCCTAGACTCCTCTTCCACTGTGTGCACACTGCCTGCACCCCAGACCCCCCTCTTCCACTGTGCGCACACTGCCTGCACCCCAGACCCCCTCTTCCACTGTGTGCACACTGCCTGCACCCCACACTCTTCTTCCACACTGTGCACACTGCCTGCACCCCTAGACCCCTCTTCCACTGTGCGCACACTGCCTGCACCCCTAGACACTCCTCTTCCACTGTGTGCACACTGCCTGCACCCCCAGACCCCCTCTTCCACTGTAAGCACACTGCCTGCCCCCCAGGGCCAGCCAGCCCTCCAGGCCCGGGGGCACTAGCAGGCCTTTACACACACTTGCATAGCTCCTCATTTACTTGCTCAATTTAGCAAAGACAGATGAAACCCCTCCTCTCGCGAGCAGCCCTTGAACAGTGATCACTGTGGGAAACCCAGCCTGGTGTTCTGTTTGGTTCCACGTGTGGGCACATCCTCAATCTCTCTTGTCATTGGGAAGGACACACTGATACGGAAACATGGTGTCTGAAAACTTGCAGTAATTTCCACCTCACCGAGACCAAGCTTTTCTGAAGCTGTTTTTTGTTGGTTGAAAGGAGGCAAGGGAGTCTGAATGAGCACACCTCGAAAAGAACCAATGCCATCGATGCTCTTTTCTATGGACCCACGGGCGTAAAGTGGCCGTGGACAGAGGGTGCCACTCCCAACTCTGAAAGTTGGGAACTACAAGGAACTTCCCCCTCAGACTCGGTCTCCGGCTGCTGATCCAGGTCCCCGGCCTGCTCACCCGGGCTCTTCCCCATCACTACATCTCAAGTGGTGGCCCTGAGCCTCCTCATGATGGGGAAAATGAGACATTTTAGGGGGCTAGCAATCTGAATCTGTGCCTACCTAATGCACATTCTTGTTAGCCTATAGTCTAGTCACTGCCCCTTCTTTAATTATCTGGTCCTGCAAAACCTGTTTACCTAAGTACTACTCGCATTTTAGAGAGGCCATAAACCATGAACAATACACAATCCCCAGACGGAGTTATCAGCACTGGCGCCAGGCCAGGCCTTTAGATGTGGTCTCACAGCCCCCACCCCAACACACGGGGCTTTTTGTGAAGCCCGCGAAAGGTCCGGAAGTCCCATCCCATATTTGGGGGACAAAGAAACCAAAGGGTATAAAGGGAAAGCTTCCTCCATATTGGCTTGCTGAGGATTTGGAGAGAAACAGTCTCCCCTGAGTCCTGTACTAGTACATGGGAAACATCTGAAAATGAATGGGTTTTTCCTGTGCCTCCGGTACTCCTGCGTATTTTTCGGTCGCCTGGTAAATTCTGTAACATTCACACAGATGCCAGACCCCACCTTCCCTCGCTCTGGCTCGGCAAAGCACCCCAGCACCCGGCGACACCAGGTGGGGGCCCAACACAGCAGGTGCTCTGCAGAGCTTGACACCCGGAGAGCGGACGGCTGGACCACCCCCGTCACCTGGACTTCATTCGGGGGAGACCCTTGCACAGAAGATGGTGCAAACTCTCAGAGACACTTAAAGTGAAATCCCCGAATACTGGGGTGCTAACTTCTAGGAAACAGTGCAAATCAAATATCTGATTAGCACTTCATCGTGAAAAACAAAACTAAAATTTATTCAAAATAGTTATTTTATTTTTTAAAAATACACTGTTATTGATTTCAGAGAGGAAGGGAGAAGGAGAGAGAGGTAGAAACATCAGTGATGAGAGAGAAACACTGATTGGCTGCCTCCTGCACACCCCCTACTGGGGATCCAGCCTGCAACCCAGGCATGTGTCCTGACCCAGGAATCGAACCATGACCTCCTGGTTCATAGGTTGATGCTCAACCACTGAGCCATGCTGGCCAGGCAAAATACATTTATTTCATATTTAATAAAACTTCAGTTATGATGACAATGAAATGCTGCTTGTTAGAGGGAAGACATGACTCCACAGCACCGTGTCTTCGGTGCAGCTGGCTAACAAAGCCCCTGGTAGCCCCCAGGGTGTCCCACACAACTCCTGCTCCCTGGGAGGAGAGCAGCTTTCATAAAAACAGTCTACTTTCATTAATTTCCCCAAGGTGCTTCTTACTCAGTTAATGCTCCAGTAATTCTCTTTTAATGAATATATATTATTACTATTGGCAAAAAGTGGATTTTTGCATCTTGGATGGTTACCTGGTCAAACCCCACCTTCATCTGCCAGCAATTGTGGGTATAATTCCTACAGTTTTCCAACAATCCTCTCATCATCATCGTGAAATCCTGGATTTTCGCATGATTTGCACTGTCACTTTGCAATCAGTTTACACTGCCTCTGGGGCTTTCTGTGGACCATTGGCAACACTGCGCAACAGGCTAAGACTGGCCTGAGGAGCGGAGGCGTGGGAGGCAGAGGGGTCAGAGAGGTGAGCAGAGCACACGTTCGAGTGGGAATTTGGCGCATGAGTGGTCTGCCTGAGAACGCCCTGCTCTTCTCCATCGGCCTCCCAGTGAGGGAGACAGAGTGAGCTCAGGTGTGGGGACCCGCCCTCAGGGCTGAGGTGGGTGGTCTCCAGTGATGGTGTCACCGACCCTTCTCGGTACCTGTAGGCTGCTCTTCCCACCAGCGGGCACTGCTAACCCCTCTCCTTGAATCTGGACTGGCCAGTGGCTGCTTTGACCAACAGAATGTAGTGGGAGAGATGCCCCTGTCCCTCTGAGGATGGGTCACCTGGGCCCCTCGCAATGCTCTCCTCTGGGGTACACCCCTCAGAACCTAGTCCCCACGCTCTGAGAAGCCTGAACCGTGACCAGCCTCCAGTCCCAGCCAATCTCCCAGTGACGCCACCACCAGGCATACATGTGCGCCACTGCGGACGTCCAGGCCACTCATGGCTGGGGAGGACTCCAGCCCCGCCCGCCACCGGATGGCAAGGGCATGGGAAACGCCAAGATGAACCATCTGCCAGCCCTTCTTGGTTCCGCAGACCAAGGACATGGCAACGCGCTGCTGTCTTGTGCCTTGGCGTCTGGGGAGAAAGGCTACACGGAGACGTGGAAATGCACACGACAGCATTCCTTCTGGAGGTTGGCACCTGCGTCTTCAGATGACACAGCGTCAAGCACCGAGATTGTTTTGACCATTTTGACAAAATGTCAAACTATTTCTCAGTTAAGAGACAAGTCTTCTAAAAGGTAAAAAGAGGTTCAGTCAGAACAGTCAACACGGCGGACACACTACCCTGAACAGGCAAACAAAAGAGGCGTGGACACCCCCCACCCCCCAGTGTTTTCATGAAGTAAATAATCGAGTTTGTTTTCTTGATGTTTTTAGTGAGTTGCGTCTCTTGACTAATTTTTGCTATTTGCTGGGAGCATTGAAAATGAATAGGGCTGCTTCTCTCAGGTTTCTGGGGGTATTATTATTCTTTTTAATTCTCACCCGAGGATATTTTTTCCATTGATTTTTAGAGAGAGAAGGGGGGAAAGTGAGAGAGAGAGAGAGAGAGAGAGAGAGAGAAAGAAACATCAATGTGAGAGAGTCACATCAACTGGTTGCCTCTTCCACGCACCCAGGTCAGGGCTGGGGATTGAACCTGAAACCAAGGTACATGCCCTTGACCAGGAATCTAACCCTTTGGTCCTCAGGCCGATACTCTAACCACTGAGAAAAACTGGCCAGAGCTCTGGGAATATTATTGACTTAACTAGGGGCCCCGTGCACGAAATTCGTGCACTTGAGGGGGGGGGTCTCTCAGCCCAGCCTGTGCCCTCTCACAGTCCGGGAGCCCTCAGGGGGATGTCTGACTGACAGACATCCCACGTGGGGAGTGGGCCTAAGCTGTCAGTTGGACATCCTTAGCACTGCCTTGGAGGCGGGAGGGGCTCCCACCACCGCCGCTGCACTCGCCAGCCGTGAGCCTGGCTTCTGGCTGAGTGGCGCTCCCCCTGTGGGAGTGCACTGACCACCAGGGGCAGCTCCTGCATTGAGCATCTTCCCCCTTGTGGTCAGTGCATGTCATAGCGACCGGTCATTCTGCCATTTGGTTGATTTGCATATTAGCCTTTTATTATATAGGATAAGACGGCAGGATGTATTTTTTGCAAAGGATATGTTTCAGATACTGTGGGGCCTTTCTGTGGGCAGTTTATTCAGCATCCCATCAGCACAGGTTGCAAAGTTTGGCCGAAAGGTTTAGAAGCACAGAATCTTCTTTTCCACAGGCCATGTTTCAGGGGGAGCTTTCCCTCCCTGACCCACTCACCAAAGCTCTGACACTCAGATACATGTTGCATGAGCAGAGATACACGGCCCCTCAGTTCAGGGCTATGGCCAACCAATTACCCCACGTGCCATTTGGCACTTTCACAAATGCCCGATAAAAGAGAAAATCTTGAAGAAAGTGCTTCACACATAAATGTTTCTTTTACCGCCAAATGTGTCGAGTTGATTTGTGAGGTCCCCTCTGGGGTCAGAACACACACTGTACAACCTAGACGCGCAGCAAGGCTTCCGACTTCCCCACAAGGAGTCACTCCGCTTGCATGATTGGTTGCCTCCTGCCCATGCCCTGCCTGGGGCCAGAGGTTGAACCTGCAACCTGGGTACATGCCCTTGTCCGGGAATGGAACCCGAGATCCTTCGATGCAGGGGCTAACATTCTAGTCATTGAGCAACACCAGCCAGAGGGAGACTAACTTTTTAAAAGTCAGTCAAATTTCTCAACTGCTGGGACTTTCATTTGAGGCATATTTGGTAGTTTGATGCATAAATCAGGGCTCTGTGGGGTACATTTTGCCTGTTTTGGGGTGCAGAATCAGAACTGCGGGCAGACCACGGCCCACAGCCCATCTGGCCGGCACTGTATGTGGGAAGGAGCTGCTGGTGGGGTCTGGCCATCTGCTGACACCGTCTCCACGCTGTGGTGGCAGAGCAGAGTAGCTGCACGGACCCCAACACTGAAGACATTTCTGGTCTGGCCTGTAACAGATCCAGTTAGCTGCCTTTGGACCAGCTGGGAATGGCCACTCCCTTTGGAATGACCAGGGTGACTTCATTGTCCGAGGGACACGTGGGCGCAGCGGGACTTTCCCGGCGGTCCCCCGTGTGCAGGCGGATGGGAAGCTCCATTAGAGCCGTCATTAGGGCCCCGCGGGGTAATTCCTTCCACGTGGAGCACAGTGGACCTAAAGGACTTGCCGACACCACCAGGCAGTGACATGGGAGCATTTCCTTGTCCCCTGAACACACTGAGAATGCATTTCTCTAAGTGGGCCCAGCCAGCGCCCTCCCTCAGGCAGCCCCGCTCCAGGAAGCGCCCCCTCCAGGCAGCGAGGTCCCCGCCTGAAACTGATTAGGACGCTC
Source organism: Myotis lucifugus (assembly GCF_000147115.1). Taxonomy (NCBI): domain Eukaryota; kingdom Metazoa; phylum Chordata; class Mammalia; order Chiroptera; family Vespertilionidae; genus Myotis; species Myotis lucifugus. The sequence goes on along the minus strand of NW_005871783.1, from coordinate 177,205 downwards.
TCAGGATGAGGAGTGAAGCCGGAACCCTGCTCAGCAGTCAGGGCCAGCGACTTGCTCCGCCCACGAGAAGAAAACCAGGTGTGTTCATAAGTCACAGCGGTTTTGCTGTGTCACAGGGAGACAGTTGCTATTTCGTCGGGAAAATGCTATCATTTTAAGCACCATTCCAAAGAAAACAGGGATCTTGCCAGAGGAGAGTAACATTCACCAAAGAGGGAAAAACGTCCATTCAGGTAGTAAACAGATTGCTCCTGTGGGCCCAGGACTAGCCGAGCCGCTTCTCTGGATGAAAAGCCACTAAAGAGCAAGAGACGAAGGGGCTCGAAGGGGCCCCTCAAAGACACCGAAGCTTCCGCTGAATGGCTTTCTCCTGCCTCCTCCCAAGTCCGCTGCGGCCCCGCTACCACCACGTGGATGGACTCCCCCCTTCAAACATGAATATTTGGGGAGCAGCCCCGCGTTCTGTGCACAGTGCTGGGAGCCAAGATACAGAGGAGAGCAGACCCAGGCGAGGTCCTGCCTTCCCAAGCTTCCTGGGGGGGAGGGGGGGCGCAGATAAGAATGAAACAACCACACTCTGTGCAGTAAGAATTGGGTCTTTGTCCCTGGTCCCTGGCACAGAGCTTTGGAAACCCCAGGGACTTCCTGAGATGGGGTGTCTTTGTTATGCTAATGAGGATGCTCACTGCAGGCTCCAGTTTTGGGATGGGGGCTGGCACAGGGAAGATCCACTGGAGGCCTAGGGACTTGACCCAGCCTGACCTTGGGGAGGGGAGGGACAGTCACACGGCCCAGAATGTCATCAGCCAGGCCTCCTAACGAAAAGCCACTGACACTGCACAGGGAGGGACAGTGAGCTTCCTGGCTGGTGACCACTGTGATGTCTCCCAGGTCTCATCACCTGTCTCCTTTACTATCAAGCTGCGCCCCTCCCCCAGTGCTGCTCCTGGGTTCCCAGAACTGCTGCTGAATTCAAGCCTGAGGGTCCTGGGAACTCGGTGATTTGTAACCAGCTGGTCAGAAGTACAGGTAGCCTGGGGGCCCCAAGACTTGAGACTGGCTTCTGAAGTGAGGGCCGGTCTTTTGCAGGACTTTGCCCTTTGCCCTGGGACCGAGCTCACTCTGGGTAAAATGCCCGGATGGTGTTGAATGAAACGGAGACCACACTGACCTGAGTGCACTGGGACAGTGACCACAACAGTGTCCAGAGGGCAGGCAAGTCCAGGCTGAGACTGGCAGGGCCTGGCCTCTTCCTGGAGGTGGGAGCAGCTTCCCTGAGGATCTGAAGGCTGAGTGGGGCTCACCAGGCCAAGACAGGGCACTGCAGGCAGAGGGAGCAGCACAGGCAGAGGCCCTGGGTGTGGCCAGAGGGGACAGAACAAGGGGAAGGCCACGGCATCTGGCCTCCAAGGTCGTGGGGAGGTGGCCCCAGCCCTGGGAGCCCACACCAGCGCCAGGGGCCCTGAAAGACTCTCTAAATCCCAGAGGAGTGGCCCGGTGCTCTCACCTCCACACGAAAGCCCGGGACTTGGCTCCACCAGCCCATCCTGGGTCCCACAAACCCATGCCCTTTGAGTGCAGTGGTTACTGAAAGGAAAGGAAGGAAAGAGGTAAATCCCTGTGAACCACTGGGCTCGGCAGCCACGCTCTGCCTTGGCACTGGGGGCACCGGGGGTGGGGCGGCATCTGTCACCTGGTCAACGGGGTGGGCTGGGCCGGGGCCAGACAGTGGGCAAGGCTGGGAGGCCACTGGGAGCAGACGCCTGGGCCCTGTGAGCTGAGCTGCAGGAGGTCACCTGCCAGGATGGGGCCACACCTCACAATTGCAGGTGGGCGTGGCCTGGGCCTCCGGAGGTAAGAGGCTCAGAGCCAGCCTGTGGGTGGGGTTTGGCCCTGTGTCACCTGAAAGCAAATCCTAGCGTCTCTCCTCCCCCTCCTCCCGGTCCTTCTGCCTCACTTTCCCTTTCCTCTCCTGTCTGTGACCCTCACGTTCCGTCCTCCATCATGTCACCCTGAGTGCACCCGGAGGGGGACTAATGAGACTGGCCTCCTGGGGATCTCAGCCCCAGGAGGAGCCTCAGAAATGAATCCCGAGTGGCAGCGCTCCAGGTGGGGACAGGCCCGTGGTCTCAGAGATGTGGGTTCAAACCTTCCTTCCTCCGCTTTTTACTCCTGGCCGGATAAGCCAGGCCGCTCCTCAGAGCCTCACTCTCCGCAAATGGGTGCAAAACGCACACAGAAAGGATCCAAGCCCCGGCATTCTGAAGACTCGGAGATCACGCCGCCGCTGCCCGTCCATCGCAGTTACAGTCCTGGGGCTTCACGGTTTCAGGAGAAAAGCCATGTGTCCCCACACTCTCTGGCTTCAGCAAAGGGCAAAGTCATTCACCTGTGGGGGGCGGGGCTGGGGCTGAGGGCTGCATGGCACCCACGCACCAAGAAAGAAAAGAATAAAATGGACTGGTTGTTTCCTCTACCTCCTGCTGGGGTTCCAGAGCAGTAAACGAATGAATGAACAGGACCACTAACAAGGCGTGTCTTTAGAAAGACAGGTGGAAGGAGCAAGCACGCGAAGGCACACGCGGGATGCGGCGGAGGCAGGAGCACCACGCACTGGGTGCAGTTTGCCCTGTCGCACCCCGGACACACGCCTCTGGTGGCCTCTGGGACCGTGGAGGAGGCGGGCGGGGCCTGGAAGAAGCTTCCGCAGCTCTGCAGCGTCCAGGACGTTCTCCGTTCTCCGACTCTGAAAGGCTCCAGCAGCAGGCGCGTCCCCCCAGCCCGGGTGGGAGCAACTGCACACTCAGCTCCCGCAGCTGCCTCCTCGCCCCGGGGGTGGGGCACCTCAGGCAGCCTGAGGGGGTCAGGCGCTGAGGGCCAGCATGCACTCTATCTCATGAATGCGTCACAACTTCCCCCAATCACCCACGGTTCCCCCCGGGACCTCTTTAACTTGGGGCTTAGAGCTACTAGTGCACGGGAATTCTCCCAGGGATCTATTCTCTCAGACAGCAGAGAGGGGCACAGCGCTTTTGTAGGGCCTGGCGAAATGTGACAATGCAAAATCCAATCAGGATTATCCAGAAAAACAACGGAACCACAGTGGGTCTGAGCTGCAAGCCAACTCCCATCCGGGCAGTTATCCAGGGGTCAAATGTCACCAGTGGGTTAGTTCCCACAGCAACAGGGTAGTGTGACTCCTGGAATTAAGCAAAGCGCTATGTGGTTTTAGCCCCAATGCACATATCTCTGGAGATGGCATCTTCTAGAACAGCGGTCACCAACCTTTCGGACCTCATGGACCATCAGTGGTCCGTGGACCACCAGTTGGCGACTGCTGTTCCAGAAGGTACAACCTAACCCTTGATGAGGTATCACACCTCCCAGGATTATGATGGTCAGGACACAAGAAAGCCAAGCTTCTGCATGAAATACCGTCTTTGACAGGCAGGCAGGTGGGTGGGTCTATGCAGCTACATTTACTTGAAATCCACAGCATTTGCAACTTACCCACTAGGTGCCCTATTTTATTTAATCCTCCCAACACTGAACAGCTCTCATGCCTGCGGAAGCTGCAGGGGCTAAGACAAGGATAGGAGCCTGGAGGGTTGCTATGGGAGCAGCTCCGCCGCTCCTCAGTGGGAGGGAAGGGAAGCTCTCTCCTGGCAGACATAGGCCTGCACACACACCCTACGGCTTTTATTTTCTTTCCTCATCTCCTTTGGCCCAGATCCCTGGTTCCCCACTTCTGTACCTACCAGAATTCATCACAGGGTCCATGCCCTCACCCTTGCATGGAGCACTTCAGAATCAACTTGAGTGATTTTAAGAGTGATTCTGACAATCCCCATAAACATTCCAGCGGAGGCAGGACTTACACTGCCAATCTCAGGACTCACTGTGACGGTAGTCACATCAGGCAGAGGCTTTGGCAGAAGAACGGCGGCTAGAACATGCATGGGACAGGAAATTGAGACGCAGAACCATACGGGAAGGGCCAACGGTATTTGACAAAACTGCCAAGATAACAGAGCAGGAAAAGGAAAGTCTTTTCAACTAACGAGCTGGACAATTGGATATTCCTATGGAAGAGATACACTGACCCTTAACTCACTCTGTACATAAAGTTTAACCTAAAACAGGTCAGAGTTCTGAATGTAGGCGCTAAAGCTATAAAACGCCTAGAAGAAAACATAGGAGAGAAAAGAAGTTCATGACTTCGCGGTAGAAAAAGATTTTTAATATACAACACATAAAGCATGAACCATAAAAGGAAAAATAGACAAATTGGATTTTATCAAAAATAGAACCTTTACTCTTGAAATATATTCTCAAGGAAACTAGGCAAGCCACAGAATGATAAATATTTTTCGATATACATAGACAAAAAAATTCTATCTAGGATGTATCAAGATCATTTTCAACCTAATAGTATTAAGACAATGTAATCTAAGAATGGGTCAAAGATGTAAGTAGATACTTACATAGATATGAAAAGCTGCCTCAAGTCATTAGTCTCTGGGGAAATGAAATTAAAGCCTTCCCATCTCTTCCTGCTCACATGGAACGGAGATCCCTAGCACATGTCTGACGTCACTTGGGTACATGGATGTCACATGCTACAGCTGAGCAGACACATGAGGTCCAGAGCACTCGGTAAAGCTGATGGCAGCCCTCTTTACAAGGAGGCATCTCAGCACCTTGGAGCGCGGGGACTTGGTCACCTGGTAGACCAGGCAGCTTAAAACTCAGTTCTGCAGGGAACCCAGGGCCCGGGGGCTATGAGCACAAAGGGCCCCTTGGGCTTCTCTGGCTGGTCTTGGCCAGTAGGAAATAAAGAACACGCTTGGCTAAATGAAAGCTGGTGTGCTGGAGGGCGCCAGCAGTACATGCAGGCTGCCCAGCGACATCCAGTTTCCAGGTGCTGTGCAGGTGCAGTGCGCGTGGACCGGCTGCTCTGCATGTCACACGAGACAGCAGGCACTGAGGAGGAGGCAGGACTCGCGATGGATCTGTCACCGGCGGCACCTTGATTGTCCCCTTCCCCACCTCCTCTGACCTCACATTGCAGTGTGGATTCAGAACACGGTGGCCCATGTAAAATGTCACCATTCTGCCGATGGCCTGGATCTGCCGGCAATTCCCACAGCAGCCGCTGTACATAAAGGTGATAAGGCACTAGTTCGCGCCACGCTCAGCAGCTTTTCCATTCCTCCCGCAACTGCGCGTCAGCTGTTTTAGCTTCACAAGCTTCGGCAGAGGCCGCCCGGCACACTGAGTGCAGGCTCAGGTGTGGGGGAGACCGCCGACACCCGGCCGCCTTCTTCCCTGCATGCACACACCCACTCCGCAGAGCCCTGAAGACATGCCCTAGAAACGATCCTTTCATTGTCTCTCCTTAGTCCCACTAGCAGAGGTTTAGGGAAACATTATGAAGTCTCCTTGCAAGAGACATGGTACCAAAGCATGGAGAGCCTCCCCGCCCTCACCTCCAGTGTGGTCCCCAGCCAAGCACAGCAGCATCTCTGGGGAGCTGGTTCGGGGTCCCAAGAGCCATCAGGGACCTGCTGATGCAGAGACTCTGAAGGTGGGCTCAGGAATCTGTTTTAATGGGCACCTCCAGGTGAGAAGCACAGCTCGCTCTCAGCAACACTCTCAGCACCCAAGCATGCCCAGGCCCCTGGTGCTTTCTCAGGAATCACTAACCTGCGGACCCAGAAGCCAGACAGGCTCAAAAGGAGGCTTCAGAAGGAACACCTTGTGAAAATCTCACCCACACCATCCAACCATCCACTACCCATCCTTCCATTCACACACCCATCCATCCATCATCCATCCTTCCATTCACACACCCATCCATCCATTACCCATCCTTCCATTCACACACCCATCCATCCATCATCCATCCATCCTTCCATTCACACACCCATCCATCCATTACCCATCCTTCCATTCACACACCCATCCATCCATCATCCATCCATTACCCATCTTTCCATTCACACACCCATCCATCTATCATCCATCCATTACCCATCCTTCCATTCACACACCCATCCATCCATCTATCCATCCATCCTTCCATTCACACACCCATCCATCCATCATCCATCCATTACCCATCCTTCCATTGACACACCCATCCATCCATCATCCATCCTTCCATTCACATATCTATCCATCCATCATCCATCCATCCACTACCCATCCTTCCCTTCACACACCCATCCATCCATCATCCATCCTTCCATTCACACATCTATCCATCCATCCATCCATCCATCCATTACCCATCCTTCCATTCACACACCCATCCATCCATCCATCCATCCATTACCCATCCTTCCATTCACACATCCATCCATCCATCCATCCATCCATCCATCCATCCATTACCCATCCTTCCATTCACACACCCATCCATCCATCATCCATCCATCCACCATCCATCCATCATCCATCCATCCATCATCAGGAGACGTGAGAGAGTCTGATGGTACGTGTGGGTGCTGGAGACTGCCTGTAAGGCTTAGAGTGTGGCCCCTGCCACTGACCAGCTGTGCAACTCTGGGCAAGCTGTGGGCAAGATGAGGCTCAACTCTGTTGGTTCTGTGAGGTGGAGATAATAGCCTCTGCCTCAGGGGTTGTTTGTAATGATTAAATGAGTTAATAAACGGAGGATGTATTTGGAAAGAGTGAGCAAAGATAAGCTGCCATTATTATCACAATTTTATTATCATCGGTGCAAACAGGGGACAATGCAAACAAGAATAAGACAATTTCTATAGAAGTGCTGGACAGTACAGAGGAACACAGAACACGGAGCAAAGGGATCTGTCTGCACAGTTACCTCTGGAACACAGTAAGTAATCACCATCTCTCTCCACCCACCCACCTACCTACCTCCTCTCCACCATCTTTCTTCCAATCTGACAGCCTTTGGTTTGGGGTTAGTCTGATTCCAGCCACTCTGCCACTTGGGGACGGGAGGTCCCAGTTGCTAAGCATGGGTGCCTGCCTGGCATGGGGGTGGGGGAGGAACAGCTAGCTATGACGACAACCGGTCTGGAGTTGGGTTCCAGGCAGAAGACCAAGCAGGGGCTGCACCCGAGGCTGCAAGTGCAGGGCCTGTGCTGGAAACCGAAGAGCAACTCGGCCTGGCGGAGAACATGCAAGGGGCAAAGAGGTGAGGCTGACAGACCGAGCTGGGTGGGCTGGAAGGCACAGGGGGTCCAAAAGCAACCGTAACTGGGACACAGCTCCGACTGCCGGCAGGTAAATGGATTCGGGGAAGGTGGCTTCTGCTTCCACGCCACAGCCCTAAGACCTGTGGGAGAATGGCTGATATTTCTGGCCGCGGTGCTGCCTGGGTGGGGCTACGAGCTCCTTCCTGGCCCTCTGAGAAACTGGCCTCGGACCCCATCCGTGGAGTGGGGTGGACAACGGCGCTCAGCAGGACACACAGCCCTCACTGCGCAGAGCCTCATTCCTTACACAACTCAGCACAAAAGGTCTTCCCAGCAATGCCGGGAGCTCCGAGCTCCAAGCTGCAAAGATGAGCAGAGCAATCAGGGTGTTTCCATCTCAGGACGCGAAAACGCGCAGGAAGCTAAGCGATGGGCTTACAGTTGCTCTTAATTGCTGTTCCGAAGCTGCCAGATTCTTCTCCCTAATTAGACCTGGAGCTGCTACCATACATACAGGGCACACGAGTGACACAGACATTATTAAAGAAAACACCACCTACCGGGAACACGGCAGCCAATACAGAAAAGTTACTAACAATTAGCCAGGACTCTGCACTGGTTTTACATGAAGGTCACAACTTAGCTCTCTATTTAGAAGAACATCTTCATAGCGAAATCCTAAAGCCCAGACAGGTCCCTGCACATGCACGGTGCTTCCCAGACAACCTGGGAAGAGCCCCTGCCTCCATCCTCTCAGGAAAGGGCCTCGGCCCACAGGCTCCGCCACCCTTGCTGCTGTCAACAGCCCAAGTCGCCTGTGGTCGCGGGAGACGCTGTGATCTCAGAAAGTCTGGGAGGGCCCAGCCCGCAGCGAACAACGCAACGTCGGTGAGGATTTCCGTGGCGATCCTCACTGGGACTGTGTGTCACACGCAGACGGAGACGGTGAGGGAGGAGTTAGCGAACAGGCAGAGTGCCGCGAAGACCGCGAAGCTCAGCACGGGGCAGGCGCGGAGAATCTGGGTGAATGCAGTCCAAACGAGGTAATAATTAATAAATCCATCTACCCGAGGGCATCCCAATGAACCCAGTCCCCATAAACTGACACTGAACAACGACAGAGGTGCCCCACTCTGCCCCACGCCCCTGCCACCCACCCTCCGGAAACCTCTCAGCACCTCCGACCCAGGCATGGGGGGAGGGGCCTCGTCAGTCCCTGTTGAAAACCTCAGCCAAGTTCAATCCCTTCTTTCTGGTTTTTCTTGAAGCATAACATCTCCCGAGGTGCGGACGCATCACAGGTGGGCAGCCGATGGCTTTTCACAGCTGACCTTTGAGAAACAGCACCCAGAAACCCCTGCGTTCCCCTTAGGCATCACACACCCTCCACGCCAAAGAGGAACACTACCCCGACTTCTAACAGTGCAGGCGAGGCCCACCTCACTCCGTAGTTCACATCAATGGAAGCGTCCAGAATGCTTGCTCTGGCGTCCGGTTCCTTTAAATCTAAAATAGGTCTGTGCCTGCCATTCATGCCCCTTCTGGTGGTTTCCTATTGTCGAGGACAGGGATTTTCAACCGTGTGTCACAGAATTGTTAACACATGCAACACCTGACTATTTAGTCGGGGGCACTGCCCTCTTTTCTCTTAGATTATTAAATTTAAAAAATGACAACAGCCAACACAACAATAGACATCAGAGTGAATGCCCTGTCTTGAACCATAAATATGTAGGTCCTATACTAGAGTTGCATCTTATTGGTCACATCGCATAATAAGGTTGCATCTGATTGGTTAATTCTTGGCACTAGAAGTCCTTATATACAAGTATAGGCACCTGATTTTGCTTCACCTTGGAGCAAAAAGGGTAGGTAATTACTATTATTTTTTTGTAAATCAATCAAAATTATACCTTTTTATTTTGTCAGATTGGCAGAATATTTTTTGGCGTGCCACAGAATTTTAGTAATTACTTTATGTGTGTCATGAGATGAAAAAGGTTGAAACTCGCTAGTCTAGGATTATGAAGTCTCCTCCTATATTTGGGTTAAATAAAGATTTCCTGGTAATTTGCTTGGTGACTTTTTGAAATTGAAATGCACAACCTATGTAGCCACCGTTAGTCAAGGTGGAGATTTCAGGCGCCCTCCCAGCAGCCAACCATCCCTCAGAAATAGGACTGGCGTGACTTCGTTGGCATGGGCTAGCTTTGCCCGTCTTGGCACAGCACACAGACCTCGCGTCTGTGAATTCCACCCGCTGCTGGTCCTCACCGCAGCATACACTGCCCCGCCGTGTGACGATGCCCGGTTCACTCACCCAGCCCACTGTGGACGGGCAGCGGGGCCCAGCCCAACCTGGACTGTTGTGAACACGGCTACTGTGAACCTTCTAGAGCATGGCACGCATTCCTGTTGGCATAATGTGAGGAGAGAAGTAGCCGGGCCCTGGCAATGCGTGAGTTCAGTTTGAAAAGACCTGCCACATGGTTTTCCAAAATGGTTGGGCCATTTATTTTCTTTTTAATGACAAAAATCACAGACAAGTGTAAGCAGAAGTTGTAGTGAGACCTTCCCCGTCTCCAGAGACCTTCGCACACGCTCCCTGCGCCCTCCACTCGGGTGTCCCGGGACAGGTGCACCTTCCCCTGCCGAGGTGCCTCGCTCCACTGCGCCTCGGTGACCAGGCCAGCCCACTCCTCCTCCTCTGGCTCCTTCATCCCTTTTAGCTCCAGACCCCTCAGGTCCTGGTCCTGTGCCTCCCTCCCACCCCGAGGTCCACCCGATGCCCGCTGGTTCCCCTCCAGCAGGAGGGGCTGTCTGCACGCAGGACCCTCTCAGAGAAGAGGATCCCCACCGCTGCCCACACTCCTGTGACCCACAACCCTCACCGAGGGCGGCACGGGAAAGCCGGTGTGCGGTCAGACGGCTCTGGTTAGTGAACACCTTAGACCCGGTGGCCAGCAGGAAGCCAAGGACCACCTTCCTTTACCAAACGTGACTCTGAGAATAAAGACGGCCTGGCTGTGACCTGCTGGACAGGACGGCCAGGGGCTCAGCACCTTGGAAGGTCATGTGCCTGACAGCACCTTGGGAATGGAGGCGCCCTGAGCGCCACCTTTGCCTGGCCTCAGGGGGTCACTGCTGTGTACCCCTCTGCCTCTGCACAGCATCTGTCTCCAAACTTCTCACCCGTTTCAGAGGAAAAACAAATATCGGAGTCTGGAGAAACTGACATTCCAAGAGGTAAACTGAGAGATTTCCTCCCAAAACCACGGTGCTCATTTACAGCCCGTTACACATCCACGTGTGAATGTATCCCAGCTGGAGTGGGGTGAGGGCGTGCTGGCAGTTGTTGATAATAATCAGCTGGGAAGGGGAAACACTGTGCCGCTGGACTCCGTGCACCGGACCGGACTCCATGCACCGGACTCCATGCACCGGACTTTGTGCACCGGACCGGACTCCGTGGACCGGACCGGACTCCGTGCACCAGACCGTGCTCCAGCACCGGACCGGACTCTGTGCACCGGACTTTGTGCACCGGACCAGACTCCATGCACCGGACTTTGTGCACCGGACCGGACTCTGTGCACCGGACCAGACTCTGTGCACCGGACCGGACTCCGCGCACCGGACCGGACTCCGTGGACCAGACCGTGCTCCAGCACCGGCGGCATTTTTAGAGGAAACAGCTGGCGCTTCGGTGTGTGTCCCACACCCCACAGCTCCGGTAGGAGAGGCAACTTCAGCAGGTTTGTGGGTACAGAGGCGGGGGGAGGGGAGGAAGGGAGGGAGGGAATGAAGGAGGAATGGAGGGAGGGGGGAGGAAGAGTGAGTGAGCAAGAGAGAGACAGAGAGAGAGAGGGAGGGAGAGAGAGGAGAGAAAGGAGAAAGGGGAGAGAGAGAGGGCAGGGGGGAGGCAGGCGGGCAGAACACACAGACTGAGGCAGACAGAGAGCAAGTCTCCCAGAGACTGAACTGCATGCCCCCAACAGAGGCCTTTTCTTGACAAGAAGGAAATAGGCCACAGAATCTGGGTCTCCTGCAAGCCCCAGGGTCAGCTCTGCTGCACGCATTGTCCCCGAGCCGTGATGCTGGCTGGGCCAGTCCTGCTGCACCATCAGTCAGTGTTTCCAAACACCTCCCCAGTGAAGCCTCTGTTTGGACCCAAAGTCATTTCCTTCCAGCAGCTGGGTCAACCCCAAGACATGCACCTCCATGTCCACGTGCAGACGTGAGTCAGGAAAACAACTGTTCAAAGATTTCGTCCCCTCAGAAAAAACAACTGCCTTTTATTCAAGTGGATAAACCCACCGTCCTTAAAACCGCATGTGGTGAACTCTGTGTCCAACATCCGTTAATGATGAAAACTCAACAAACTGGGTAGAGAGGAGCACCCCTGAGCATCATGAAGGCCACGGTGACGAGCCCACAGCTCACATCACACTCAGTGGTGAAAGACGAAAGCTTTGCCTCCAAGATCAGGAACAACACGAGGATGCTCACTCTCACCACTTCTCCACTAGCCCTGGAGGCCTAGCCAGAGCAAGGAGGCAAGAAAACCAGAAGGCACCACGCTGGGAGAGAGGAAGTAAGCCCGTCACTATCTGCAGGTGACATACTCTTAAATATGGAAAACCCTAAAGCGTCTCCCCCAACCTGTTAGAGCTAATCCCTGAACCGAGTAAAGCTATAGGATATAAAACCAATATATAAAGAGCAATGTGTGTATGTACACTAACAATAAACTATCAGAAAGAGAAATTAAGAAAACAATCCCATTTACAATCACATCAAGAAACAATAAAATATCTGGGAGTGAATTTAACTAGGAGGTAAAAGACCTGTACCTGAAAACTACAGGACACTGATGAACGAAACTGGAGACAAGTGGAAAGATATTCTATGCTAATGGATCGGAAGAAGTAGTATTGTTAAAATACCCATACGACCCAAAATGACCTACAGAGTCAATGTAATTCATGCCCAAATGCCAATGACATTTCTGCCCTGGCTGGTGTGCTCAGTGGTTAGACCACTGGCCCACACACCAAAGGGTCTCAGGTTCAATTCCCGGTCAAGGGTACATAACTAGGTTGCAGGTTTGATCCCCAGAACAGGTGGGGGCGCATGCAGGAGGCAACCAATCGATGATGTAGAAGAGGCAACTTCAGCAGGTTTCTTTCTTTCTCTTTTTTTCCCCTCTTTTTTCTCCCTCCCTTCCCCTGCCCTCCCTCCCTCCCTTCTTCCCTCCCTTCCACTCTTCCTAAAAGTCAATGGGAAAAATATCCTTGGGTGAGGATTAACAACAACAATAAAAATTTCAATGGCAATTTTCACGGAAATAGTACAAACAATCCTAAAATTTGTATGGAACCACAAAAGACGCTGAATAGCCAAAGCAATCCTGAGAAAGAAGAACAAAGCTGGAGGCATCACACCTTCTGATTTCAAACTGTGCTACAAACAATAATCAAACAATGTGGCACTGGCATAAAAAGAGACACACAGACGAATGAAGAGCCCAGAAATAAACCCGTACCTAACAGTCAATCCATTTATGACAAAAGGAGCCAAGAATATATGGTGGGGGAAGGACAGGCTCCCCCAGGAGCGGTGCTGGTAAGAGTGGACAGCCAAGTGCACAGGAGGAAATCGAACCCTAACTTACACCATCTATGAAAATCAACTCAAAATGGATTGAAGATGTGAACATAAGACCTGAAACCATGAGCCTCCTTGAGGAGAACCCTGGGTAGGCCCCTGACATTGGTCTGGCAATGGTTTTTTAAAATTTATTTTACACCAGAAGCAAAGGCAACAAAAGCAAAACGAAGCAGGACTACATCAAACTAAAAAGCTTCTGCACAGCAAAGGGAACTGTCAACAAAATGAAAAGGCCACCTAGCACATGGGAGAACATATTTGCAAATCATGTAATTGACAAGGGGGTAAGATCCACATGATACAAAACACTCAATAGGAAAAGGAAGCCGAGAGCAAACCCAGGCAGGAAGGTCCAGGTGGTGAGGCAGAGAGCTTAGCTGTGAAGGGGAGGATGGGCCAGCCCCGCTATTTGGCCTGCCCAGCACCAGGGCCAGTCCTCGGGCCTCAGCCCCTCAGGCTCCCTCTGAGTTGACCCCTGAAGTTGGGTGGGTGCCCCTGCCCCCACCCCCACCCCAGCTCAAGGGGTGATCACATGACCCAGCCTATGCAACCCCAACATTCCATTTAGACCGACTGGCTCTGGGGAACAGAGAGGCACGGCCGCTGCCATGCAGTCCCTGAGCTTTGGCGGGAGCGCCTCGGTTCACCGGGTTTGCTGACTCCATGAACGGGGTCAACCTGGAGCTGACAGGGCCTCCCTGGAGGAAGCCCAGTCCTGGGGACACAGCAGAGCCCAGTCCTGGAGCTGGCAACGCCCCCAGCAACCATGGGAATTCCAGTGGAGTGAGCCAAATATCCCCACCCCCGCCCCCGCCAGACCGAGGCTCTGTCCAGCCGGCCATGCCCACTGGCCGCCGGTGTGGTCGCCCACGGTGTTGACATGTCTAGGCTGCACCCTGCCCCCAACATCCACACTCCCCTTCCCTTCCAGGCCCGACACTTGCTGCTCATTTTGTTTTTATTTTTATTGTATTGAGCTCAACAGTTGCTCTGCATGAGAGGAAACGCCACGGAATGAGCTGCTCAGCCCACAGGCAGAGCATGTGGCGGCCGTGTCTGAGATGTCCCTGCTGGTGGCATCTCTGAAGCGGGTGACACAGTGCACGCTGCAGCGGGGCCGTCTGGCCCTGTGGGAAGCTGCCTGTTGGAAACCGAAATAAAGACGATGAGAGTCCCCTGAGGTTGTGTCCAGGCGCCAGCTCTGCTGAGGTTCCCATCTATGGGTGCAGCTGTCCTCGCCTGAGGAAAGGACTCGTGCCATTTTGAAATCAGACTCAAACTAGAGGAGCCCCGAGGTGGATGCTCAGTGGGGCCTCATCAGGACCCTATACAGGCCCCTATTTTGATGCGGTACCAGATGGCAAAGAATGAATAGGAAGAACTTGAGATTCATGCAAGTAGGGGCTGTCAGCCTCACTGATTGTGGAATCCCCAATATCTGGGATTGGTGGGTGAGTTGATGATGGATGAGTGGGTGAATGGATGGATTCATGGATGGATGGAAAGATGGATGTTCAGATGGATGGGTGGGTGGATGGACAGATGGATGGATGGATGGATGGATGGATGGATGGATAAATGTGTGGTGGATGAATGGATGGATGGGTAGATAGATGGATGAGTGGACAAATGAATGGAAAGATGGATGGATGGATAGATGGATGATGGATGGATGGGTAGATGGGTAAAGGAATGGGTGGCTGAAAAGATATGTGGACAGATGGTCACAAAGTATTCTTCATTTCCATAGTAACTTAAGGGGAAGGCATTAAAGTGTCACCACATTTTCCCTATAACTCGTCTCAGTGTAAAAGCCAACAGTCCTGAGAGGAAGCTGCCTGTTCTCAGGACTTAGACTGATTGGTCCACATCCCTGTTCATGCCTGGGCCGTGTGCCCTTGAGTAGGTCACTTCATTTCTCTAATTTCCTAGTTCTCATTTGGGCAAAGACAGTGAATGACACTCAGCATGAGGTCTGGACAAGGATGGACTGTGACACAGTCACTCTGCACCCGCCTGCAGTGCTGTGAGCCCCAGAGTGAATTAGGATGCTCTATTTCTAACATCAAATGTTCCCAGCCACCTGATGTGAGGGACCTCTGACAGCTTTGATTGAGCCCCTTTTAACGTTTCCCGATTGAGAATATTAGAAAGTAAACAACACATTTCAAAGCCCCAGTGAAGGTGTAGGGTTAAAGAATACAGTTGCTGCCCTGCCGGCATGGCTCCGTGGTTCGAGTGTCAGCCCATGCACCGAAGGGTTGTGGGTTTGATTCCTGGTCAAGGGCATGTACCTAGGTTCTGGGTTGGGACATGTGCAGGAGGTAACCAATCAATGTTTCTCTCTCACATCAATGTTTCTCTCTCTCTCTCCCCCCACCTCCCTTACACTCTATCTAAAAGCTAAAGCAATGGAAAAATATCCTCAGGTGAGGATTAAAAAAACCAAACACACAGAAAAAAGCAATACTGCAATCCTGATTTAGCCAGCACCCCAAAATACTTCTCATCCATTAGGGTGCTGGACAAAGAAAGGGCCCCATAGATGTCACGTCCTAATCCCTGGAACCTGCAAAGATGTGACGATGTGACAAAGGGGACTTTACAGATATCCTTCAGCGAAGGCCCTTGAGAGGGGAGGTGGCCCTGGGTTCTGGGGGGCCGGGTGGCATCACAAGGTCCGTGTAAGAAGGAGGGAAGAGTCGGAGTCAGAGAGGGACACGTGACAATAGAAGCACAGGACGGAGTGATGGGGGTCATGAGCCACGGAATGTGGTGGCTCTGGAACCTGGAATACACGTGTGAATGGATCGTCCCCCAGAGCCCCCAGAAGGAACATGACCTGGTGACCGGTTAGACGTCTAACCTCCAGAGCTGCAAGAGCATAAATGGATGCTGTGCAAGCCACGGTGTCGGTGTTGACTGCAGCCACGGGACACCAAGGCGTTATGTGCCTGTCCACAAACTTCACACATGAAGGTCCCCTTGGGGCTCACCAAACCCAATGTCCGTGACCGCCACCTACGTCACTGCACGTAGCTCCTCCCTCCGCTACTGTGCCTTGTCCCGCCGGGGATAGGCCCCGGCTTCCTACCCACTCACCCCTGCATGCAACACGGGTATCTTCTACGAACATTCCTGCTATAGGCACTCGTTTTTCTTGGGAAAATGCCCAGAAGAAGGATTTCTGGAGAAGCTTCATGAAGTCCACGTTTACCTTCAGGAAATGCCGGCAAGCCATTTTCAAAGTGGCGGCTGCGGTTTCCACCTCCTGACCATGCGTGGGTTACCACGTCTCGGGTCACACCGGGCGGAGGGCGACCTCTCCAGGCCTTCAAACACAGTCCTGGAGGTGAGGAACAGCCAGCCGTGTAAGGAATCAGGGGAGGAACCTTCTAGAAAGAGGGAGAAGCAGCTGGGTGACAGCAACTAACGTCTGCTCTCTTGCTGCCATTGCAGGCATCTCGCGGTCACCTTCGGGGAGAGGGTGCCCCCTTGCAAGTGAGGGCAGAACACAGTGTCTGTCTTATTTGATGCTGGGTTCAGGCCCAGAATTTAAAAGGATATTAACAAACCAGGCCAGCGGGCTGATCCTGGCTGCTACGGACCAATGTGTGTGCCCCCCCAATTCCCATCTTGAAGCCCCAATCCCCAATGTGATATCTGGAGGAGAAGCCTTTGGGAGGTAACAAGGGTTTGATGACGTCATGAGAGTGAGCCCCCTGTGGGTTAGTGCCCTCACGAAGAGGAGGAGGTGGAGGGCTGGCTCGCTCCACCAGGTGAGGACACAGCCACAGGTTGCCCTCACCCAGGACCTGCCCTCACCAGGAACCAGGCAGGCGGGCACCGTCCTGGCCTGCAGCCGGAGCTGGGAGAAACACGCCGCGGTGTCAGCCCATCTGTTGTTTCTGCTACAGTACAAGCCACTGGCCTGTTAGTGTTCTTTTGGTTCCTTTGCTGGATGTTCTTTCTCATCTGCTGGTTCCTCAACAGCTTCCGGTCTCAGTTCAAATCTCTCCTCATCATACAGGGAGGCCACACCCCAACACACAACAATGGCGCCCCGCCTACCGCCCACCTGTGTCACGCCCTCAGAGCTCTTGCCAACAGGACGTATCTTCCAGCAGGAAACACAGCCTGTCCCGGAGGATGCCCGCTCCCGGGAGGGCAGTCCCCACAGTCACCCCCACAGGACCAATGAGTACCTTTCAGCGAATGAGTCCACGACCCAGCGCATTCCCCGTGTCCTCTCCATGGCCAAGGCTAACACCTCCCAACCAAACACCCAACAGAGAAACCGAAATCCTGGCTTGAAGCCCTGGAAGCAGAGCCCAAGGTCTTTTCTCCAAATGAAGATCGGGAGGATTTGCTGCAAACCAGGGTTCCTGTGACGCGTCCACTTAAGATCCACACAGAGAAGCGGGTGATGAGATGGCTCAGCGTTGGCAATTCCACTTTCTGTCGGGCTCCGTGTGTGTCTGCCCCGGCAAAGGCCTCGCAGGGCGTGGTGACCCCTGCATTGCATTTATGCTTCGGCCTCAGGTTTCTTTCCCCTTCGGTTGCAGATGCGAGAATATTAACTAGTTCGTAATATGAACACAGGACGAGGGCGTGGCCACAGCGTCTGTGGTTCCATCGGCTCCTGCACACTGACGCTGCGAGGGCTTTTCTTGTCTCTTATTCTGTAGCTCACAGAGGGGCGAGTTCCAGTCCCCAAGGTCCTCAAGGGCACTGAGGCCTGTCGCTGAGCCGTGGGCTCTGGCCACGCTGTGCAATGGGTGACGGATGTCTAAGACGCTCGATAAAGCGTGGCATCTCTCAGGGTCATCGGAATGGAGACCGCGTAGCATTTCACAGGTCAGAGTGAGCGGGAGACCCTGGGCCCCCGCGGGCGGCGGCGTGGGGGGTGGGGGGCGTGGCTTCCTAGAGGTGAGAGGCAGGCGGAGGACAAGCTTCAATGTTACCAACAATATCAGTGAGAGTGACCCGGGGTTTTCTTAGCCACGTTCTTCCTACAAAGGACAAACACTCCCCTGCTCCCCAGTCCTTGAGTCCCTAGAGGTTTGGCGTTTCCCCTGGAAAAGACTTCGATTCACGGGAAATTTGCCCCCAAGGAAATAGAGCGCCCGGGTCTGAGCCAGGTGCACCAGGTGCGTTCAATGCCATGGGATATTTCCGAAAAGGCAAGAAGCATGACATTTATCAGATGCCTCAACGCAAAACCGCTGTACCTTGGTGGCGGAGAGTGAAAGGCGTGGAAGTGAGACAAATCACCCAACTTTAAGAGCAGCTCACAGTCCCAGACTTTCAAGCTGTCCACGTGATTGTGGGAAATGAAAGCAAACAGAAGAAGAGCAGAGGAATGGGAGGGGAGGGAGTGTCTTTTCCCGTGACTGTGGTGTCGTGGCCAGGCCCCTGCCGCTGGTTCACCGCAGCCTCTGCCATGGGCCCCCACCTGGCGCCCAGCCCATGGTGCGCGGAGCCGCCCTGTGACAGCAGCACGTGCAGACACGTCTCTCCTTAGCGCCTCGCTGAGGCTGCCAGGCACCTGACTGCTTCAATAACTATAACCAGTGAAGAATAGGGTGGAGATAGTTACATGAGCTGGAGAGGGCACACTGCGATTTCTAGTAACACTGCAGATTCTCCTGGTAACTGTGTGCTGCCAGGCCCGGTGTTGCTGTGTTTCGATGGAGGGAGACTTCCCACAGATGTCGCTTTCCCGCCTGCCCCTGGGATCAGCGCACAGAGGTAACCAACGGCTACTGTCTGCGCAGAAACAGTCCCAGCAAAACCCAAAGCAAAGGGGAAGTTGCTGGTGGAAGAGGCAGACGGGAACACTTGAGGCGAACGCAGCCCCCCCGCACCCCCCTCCCTGGCACTCGGCCCCCTGGAGAGTCATTCAGAAAACGACACCCTGAGGTCTGGGCAGAAACGAGTGCTGTGGAAAGGACCCTCCCTTCCCTGGTTCTGGCTCACACAGTGTCCAGCAGATTGTTTGATTGTAGCCCTTGCACCACATGGAGGTGCGGGGCACAACGCGGTCCAAGCGTCCTGACTTCTGGCAGGTGACCACGTGCCTCAGACAATGATGACAACCCATGGTGCCTACCAGTAAAGCAACACTGGGGGTCAGGGCCACTCCTCCCCGAGCACACACTCATCAATGTCCAGAAAACATGGAAGTTCCACAGTGTGAAAGCTGTGTGAGGCTCAGGTTTGCCTGGACACACACTCAGACTCGTAAAGGTATGCTTGCTGGGAAAAGAAGCCCGGAGGCTGGCAGTGGAGGAGGATTGTAGTGGTGGCAGGTGGTGTAGACCCAGCCTCTTCCTCTTCCTCTGCTCTATAGACATGTGTTTTCATCTTCGACGTCACCTCATGGTTCAAGGTGGCTGCTGGGCCTCCCGCCATCACTTCTATGCTCCACACAGGAGAAAGGAGAAAGGTAAGAGATTGAGGGTGAGGCTCCCACAAAGTATTCCCACATAATTGCACTGGTGACACCTAGTCGTGGGGTGACACCTAGCTGCAAGGGAGCCTGGAAAACGAGCCTTTTTTGCTGGGGAGATTATTAGTCCCAAGGAAATTTGCGGATCTGTCAATAAGAAAGGGAAAATGAGACTCCAGCATGGTGACCAGTGGGAATGTGGCCTACCCCTTCTGCTCTCTACTTCTGAATAGTCTTGACATTTCCCATTAAAAATAGTTTTTAAAGAATGAGTGTGTTTTTTTTCTTTTAGCCATCTGAAGATCCCCTTTGGAGGGTCCAGTCTTTGAAGAAAGTAGTAGGAATAAAGCTTTTGGGTTCAGTTTACAACAAATTGAACCCCAGTTAACCCAGTGTGATGCCCGCACTGCACCCGGGAAATGCTGGAGGAGGTGCACCAGCTTCCGGGCCCACAGGGAGTCCTGTGCCAGTGCTGTGCTTGCCACGCTTGGTGGCATTAAAGGAACACCCAATGGCTGATGTGTGTATAACACTTTTCCAAGAAACGAGGGCTCCATGCAGTGGAGGGGAAGGTTCTTCTGTGCGTACAAGTCTGCCTCCACCAAGACACATGCAGCAGCTCTTCTTGTTCTAGAAAAAATGCCATTGGGTGGAAGGGAGGGGGAGGACTTTAGCTCAATGTCCAGCAGTGACCATGTGGCCCAGGGTGTCTTGCAGCCGCGGTCCAGGCACAATGGGTGAGCTGGGTGTGTGTGGGGGCGGGGGGGGGGGACACAGCATCTCAGCTCCTCTCAGCGGACGTGGGGAGGCGGCTTCACGGACCACAACCCCCTGTGCGCTCAGGAGCCTCAGCCACAGCTCAGGGCTCACATGCAAATCAAAGTGTGCACACACATTTGTGACAAGAGACAGTTACTCTCCTAACTTTTCCAAGAGCCAGGATGTCCTCAGGCAAGAATCTGAATCAGAAAGGAAGCCTGGAGCATGTCTAAATCCAGTGTTTGCTGGAACCCACACCTGAATCCAACAGCACAGAACCTACGAGGCCCAAAATAAATCCTCGCTCAGCTGGCCTGCACCGCCCCAGGCAAGGGCCTCCAGCCTGGGCACAGCGCTGCTTACGTAAAGCCACCGGGAGGCGTGGGGGCCGGTGCCACGCTCCGGCTGCTGGTGGGGTAATGGTCCTGGGCCACCACACCCCTCGTTGCTGTGATCCTGTCCGTGGCGCAACGCCAGGCTGATGTAGCGGCGGTGAGTGCCACTGTCCCCCTTCAATGGGAAGAGTCACCACCAACTGACTCGCCTTTCGGTGGCTCATGAAGAACAGCACCGCCTGCTTCTCTCATGGGGCGGGCGGCTCCTCCAACGCTGGCCAGTGACCCATCTCATCCGCTAATCAGCTGAGGCCCTAACGAAGGGAAGGCAGGTCCCTGGGAGACAGGAGGGCCTGGCAGCCAGGGCATCTGCTGTTCCCTGGGCTCCAGCCTGCCCCCCAAGTCACCTGAGCCGACGCCTGAAAGCCAGCTTCCTCCACATTCACCTCCGACTGGTCCTCCGGGCGCCTCCCTAATGCAGTGTCCATGCTCTCCCTGGACCCCTCAGGGGACGCGTCTCCGCTGACATTACTCTAGTCTCCCTCCTCCCTTTCGTAAGTAACGCTCTCTGGAACACCACCCACTCTTCTCTGCGTAAGTTGTAAGAACTAGAATGCAAATCTACCGTGTGCAAAACTGGGTCTCCGTAAATACTGAGAACTGCAAACTTGCGAGGGGCATGCCCATTCCAAATAACTAACCAAGACTGATGGGCTGAGGCGCGCTCTCCCTCCCCGAGCACCCTGCACCTTTCCCTCCCCTCTTCTCCCACAGGCACAGATCTCCTAAACTCTAAGGGTCCCCGTGAGACTTGCAACCAGGGGAGCTCCCCCAGGCTCACCCCTGAACCTGTCCCCAGTGCTCCCTTTTCTCCGGCTTCCCAGTGAGCTGACCGTAGCCCTGCCGTGCTCCCTTCTTTCCCGTATGCTGTAGAGACCACGCCGCCACCCGAGCTCTCCTGCTGGTTCCACTGCCCCAGCATTAATAAACATACTCTCAAACGAAGAGTAAAGAGTGCAATGTTCTTCCAATGCCCATGAGCATACAGTCCCTGGTGGGACCGCCAGTGACCTCTGTGGGAAAAGACATGTTCAAGCTCAACGCCAGACGCTGCTGCTTCGGCTCCGCCATACGTGGCCTGCAAAGCTTGCCATACAGAGGTCACGCTCCTAGTCCAGCACTCAGTTCCCTGTTGCCAATATATATCTCCATTCCATGGGTTGGGTGTGCTTAAAAGTAAGTGAATGGAATACAACCAGCATTTCAGGTGTAGCCTTAGTAATGTGGTTCTTAAATTTCCACGCGTGTGAGAACCGATGCACCCATCCCACCTCTGCCTCCATCCACTCGGCACAATTTCCTGAGGCAGGTGCAGGTACCGACAGCACAGATGCCAACAAGACATGGGCTCCCCATTTGGGTGGAAATTATTTACCTTTCTAACAAAAACCGTAGTATAATTTCCATGTGTACCAATAAAACTTTATTGACAAAAATAAGCAGAGGGCCAGATATGGTGGTCCTATTTCTAGCCCTAATCCAAGCTGTTTCTCAGCCACATTATGAGGTTTGAGACCATGGAGCACAGAGTGGATTTGATAAAATCATCTAAAACATCTGAAATTAATAGGACTGTGAAATATGGATTATCCCACCCCACTAGTGAGGGAGCACCCTAATGCTCTATGGGCCTTGAGAATGCTATCAAGGCAGAGTTAGCAAGACCTTTATAAACTAAGTGCTTGGAATATTAGTAACATTATTAGCAATGCCAGATATCTATACTAATAATAGAGGAATATGCAAATTGTCCGGGATGCTATCACAGTAACAGTAACGACCAAACAGCAGGCTGCATGAAGTGACCAGGCCGGCAGGGGGCGGGGGCAGTTGGGGGCGACCAGGCTGGCAGGGGGGTTAGTGAGGGATGAGCAAATGACTGAACAGCAGGCTGCGTGGGGCGACCAGGCTGGCAGGGGGAGCAGTTGGGGGTGACCAGGCTGGCAGGGGGGGCTTTTAGGGGCACCCAGGCTGGCGGCGCGGGGGAGTAAGGGGCAATCAGGCTGGTTGGGAGGCAGTTGGGGGCAACCAGGCCTGTGGAGGGTGGCAGTTGGGGGCAACCAGGCCAGCAGGGGGGGCAGTCTGGGGTGATCAGGCTGGCAGGGGGGCAGTTAGGGGTGATCAGGTTGGCGGGGGGGGGGCAGTTAGGGGCGATCTGGCAGGCAGGCAGGCAGGTGAGCAGTTAGGAGCCAGTGGTCCCGGATTGTGAGTTAGACATCCCCTGAGGCGTCCTGGATTGAAGAGGGTGCAGGCTGGGCTGAGGGGACTCCCCCAACCCCGTGCACAAATGTCATGCACCGGGCCTCTAGTATATTAATAATGCCATGTATGTAAAGGTACTACTAGTAAATTAAGGAAATAGTTATTGTTTCTCATCCTCTAAAAGTTGATTTGTGTCGTGTGTTGTTACTAAATAACAGTAGTATAGTAGCTCCTGGACATAACTTATAGAGTAACAAATATCTGCACTTTGGGGCTTAGCAGTCCAATCTGTTTCTCTGGCGTGGGAACCGCCGCCCCTGGGGGAGTCCCCAGCAATGTTTCTTTGTACACAGCCTCGAGGTTTCAGGCCTGGGAGCGCTGAGGGCAAACCCAGGGCTCCCCTGTCTGCGCTTCAGACACTCGCAGGCAAGACCCCCACAGCCCCAGTGGATGGAAGACTGGGTGTTGGTCTTGCTTTTCTCTCCAGGCACGCGGGCCCCCTCAGCCTCCTACACGGTGTAGGGAGGATGGGTCCTGCTGCCTGGGCTGCCGGTGAGGATGTATTACACAGTCCGGCCAGTGTCGCTGAGACTTCCTGTAGAAAGCAAAGGCCCAGGGCCAATAGAGGACCAAAGGGTGTTCCTACAGAGATTCAGTGGGGACCTACTGAGAAAGAAATTAGAAACAAAATAAGTGCCACTAATCACAGGCTGAGCCCAGCAGGGGGCCAAGTGCCACTGTCCCCACGCTTCCTGCCCAGTGGGCCCTCCAGCGGGTGACACAGGCACGCAGGGGCCTGACCTGCTGCTGGGGAGCCTGGGGCCGTCCACACTGCCTTCCCCGTGGGGGGCCTTTGTGTTGGTCAGTTGGCTATTACCAAGTCGGGTGGCACAGGAAACCAGAGGCCAATGCATGTGACATCTCTGGAGAGCTGCGCCCTGTGTCTGTCCCCACCCCCTGCAATACACGTGCGCAGTGCGTGTCTGCTGGGTGCTGGGACGGAGTCCAAGGTTCTTCAGAAATGTCAGCTTTAACAGCGCGGGGAAATGTCTTTCGAGTCAGGAGATGAGAACCCAGGGGAGTTGAATTAACAACAGAGCACAACATTTTACCAAGTAAGAGGCCATATTTCCTCTTTATGGGACACAGCTCGGGGCCATATTTAATCTCTAGAGTTTAATGAACTTTCAAAACTACTCAATAAATCCTCAAGGCCTGACAGGCATCGCCAGGAGGTGAATCCAGCCCTATTTCAGTGGCCTATATCATTGTTGTTATTTAAAAGGTTAATTTTCTTATTCAAGGAACCCAGTTCTCTGGAAAACAAACGTCAGAGCCTTGCACGTTCTGCCCCGCGTCTCCCTGGGTGCTGCCTGCCGGGCAGGGTCCGAGTCCAAATCAGACTCGCAGGACGGGCATCTGCCTCCACGAAGGGCGGGTCCCTCCACAGAAGCACTCAGCTCGGCCCCGGGCCACCACCCACAGGGAGCCCATCCGGGCTGGTCGTGCTGAGATCAATCGTCATGTTGGACAAATGGAAGAACGGGTTGGACATGGACGGTTGCTTTTACCTCGCAGCCCCGGGTCATATCTGTGGTGTGAGTTGATCGTCACCTAGAGCAAATTTGTCCACAAAGTTCTGCGGGCATTTTTCGAAAGCCCACCAGGAAATTTAAAGCTGAGTCACCCCAAACCTCACATTCAGACTCTGGAGCACCCACAGTTCAAAGGTGCCCTGATCATCCCATGCCCTGGTCATCCGTGCCCTGGTCATCCGTGCCCTGGTCATGCCGTGCCCTGGTCATCCCATGCCCTGGTTATCCGTGCCCTGGTCATCCCGTGCCCTGATCATCCCATGCCGTGGTCATCCGTGCCCTGGTCATCCCATGCCCTGGTCTACCGTGCCCTGGTCATTCCGTGCCCTGGTCATGCCCATGCCCTGGTCTGTGGTGCCCTGATCATACTATAAAAGTTAAGAAGTCTTTTCTATCAAAGTTATAGTTTAGCTTTAACTCCACTCTCTGCCACAAACCTTCATCTTGTATTCATCTACCTTCCTGGGAAAACAAGAGCACAACCCCCTCATCTCCTGGCAGGCAGTTAACATCTAATCAGTAGCCAGAATTGCAAACATCCTGAGAAGAGATAGTTTGTCCCACTTCCTGACAGACATCTGGTCTCCCCTGTTGCGCTGCCCTTCTCAGGTTAGACAATCGCGCCAGATTGCGAAACCATGTCCTTCAGCCAATCAGGGCACGTGTGGTAACTCGCCAGGGAAAAGATAAAAAGAATGGAGTCCCCATTTTGTGTGACTGCCCGCCATACTGTTGTTAGTGGCAGTGCTCCCTTCTGCACAGAAGTAAATTTGCCTTGCCAACCCATTTTCAAGCCTGCTCTCACTCTCATTCCTGTGACACCATTGAAGAGCATTTCTAACAATCCCATTCCCTGGTCATCCCGTGCCGTGGTCATCCCGTGCCCTGGTCATCATGATGCCCTGGTCATCCCGTGCCCTGGTCATCCTGGTGCCCTTGTCATCCTGGTGCCCTGGTCATCCCGTGCCCTTGTCATCCTGGTGCCCTGGTCATCCCGGTGCCCTGGTCATGCCGTGCCCTGGTCATCCTGGTGCCCTGGTCATCCCATGCCCTGGTCTTCCTGTGCCCTGGTCATCTAGTGCTCTGGTCATCCTGGTGCCCTGGTCATCCCGGGTGCCCTGGTCATCCTGGAGCCCTGTTCATCCCCGTTCCCTGGTCATCTAGTGCTCTGGTCATCCTGGTGCCCTGGTCATCCCGTGCCCTGGTCATCCCGGTGCCCTGGTCATCCCGGTGCCCCTGGTCTTCCTGTGCCCTGGTCATCTAGTGCTCTGGTCATCCTGGGTGCCCTGGTCATCCTGGTGCCCTGGTCATCCCATGCCCTGCTCATCCCATGCCCTGCTCTTCCTGTGCCCTGGTCATCTAGTGCTCTGGTCATCCTGGTGCCCTGGTCATCCCGTGCCCTGGTCATCCTGGTGCCCTGGTCATCCCGTGCCCTTGTCATCCTGGTCCCCTGGTCATCCATGCCCTGGTCATCCTGGTGCCCTGGTCATCCGGATGCCCTGGTCATCCCGTGCCCTGGTCATCCTGGTGCCCTGGTCATCCTGGTCCCCTGGTCATCCTGATGCCCTGGTCATCCTGATGCCCTGGTCATCCGGATGCCCTGGTCATCCCGTGCCCTGGTCATCCTGGTGCCCTGGTCATCCTGTGCCCTGGTCATCCTGATGCCCTGGTCATCCTGATGCCCTGGTCATCCCATGCCCTGGTCATCCATGCCCTGGTCATCCTGTGCCCTGGTCACCCAGTGCTCTGGTCATCCATGCCCTGGTCATCCTGATGCCCTCTCATGGAAGGCTGTCTCCCCACTGTCTCATCACTGCCTTTTGGCTGAAGGGAGGGACAGGGCGGGGTGCCTAGCAGAAGTAAATTCCCCAAACCCTGTGTCCATGGCGCCTCTTCCCTCCGGCCTGCTGGCTGCATGAGGGCATGCCTTAGGAAGGCCGCGGCACAGGCATGCTGGGGGCAGGGCCGATAATCAGGGACAGTGTCCTCCACTTCCGTCCACCAGGCTCAGAGGACAGTCTGCTGGTGCAAAAATGCTGCTTTGCCAATTTTAACCTAAGGGCCATTCACTGACATTCTGAGGGACTGAGGCAGGGCCACGAGCGAGACAGTGATGCCGGAACGAGGGAGCATTCCTGCAGGACACTGGGACGGGTCACTGGGTCACTGCCCGCAAAGACCCCCTCACAGAACCCAGGACCCTGTGAGCCAAACAGGGCTTCTCCCCGAAGGCTGCAGGAATGGTGCTTAGCCTCGCACAGCCGTTCAGCAGGGTGCCTGGGGGCCAGGAGGCCATTCTCGTCCTGCTGACCAGTCCCCAGTGCAACCAGCTTCCCCTGGCTTTTCTTCCCCTACAGGTGGCAGGTAGGTGTGCTTTGTGGGCATCTGGCCCAGCCCAGCCCAGCCCAGCCCAGCCTCACAGCCCAGCAGCACAGTGGCTCTGACCCTCCCCCTACATGATGCTGATTCTGCCCCTTTTTTGGTAAATACTGCTCTCTGGGCTCACTTATGTGGCATGTCACAGTGGGGATATTCAAGGGTGCTACCTAGAACATTCTTTGAGCTTCCAAGTGCTCTAAAGCCTCAGGGCATGTGCAGACATTCAAATTGGAACCAAAAATGTGCCCCACAGGACAAAAACTGGCGGCGGCAGCAGCGTGCAGTGGCCAGGCCACCTCTGCGAGCTCAGCTTCTCTACTCCAAGCTCCTATTAATTAATAATGCCTCTTTAGTAAGTAATTTTTAATTCCAAAGTTGTTCCAGAGAATTTGGAAAACAGATACATGGAAAGGAAGGAACTAGCCCAGGAGGTCATGACTGAGAGCAGGGTCAGGCCTATGACATTCTGGGCAAGGCCACCTGTGTTGTGACCCGAGGAGGTTTCGAAGTGTCGCTGGTCCCTCCACACTGGATGCCAATACCAACCCACCTCCCAATTCCTGACTAACAGAAATGTCTCCAGACCTCGCCACATGTGCCCTGGGCCCAGCTGCGAAGCCCTGGCGCAGGTGCCCAGAGTGGTGTGAGGGCAGACACCCTCCCCATCTTGTCTCTACACGTTCATCAAACCAGATCACATCAAATATGCATTCAACAAATATCCATGAAGCACCCACTATGTGCTGGCATTAGGTGTGAGAGACACTGTGGTGAATAAGAAAACCACGCTCACTTTTTTAAGGGAGCACAAAGATGTTTATAAGTGGTGCCAAGTGCAAAGTTGTAGGCATTGGGACACCGGCGGGGCCAGTGGGCAGCAGCTGCTTGGACAGGCCACCCCAGTGGTCAAGGGGGAAAGCCACTGCTGGGAGGTGAGGTGAGCCAGCCGAGGGCGAGGAAGGGAGCCTGTGAGGGGACCAGGGCTGACCACTCCGCCTCCCCGGGAACAACTGCTGTCTATTTTCTCAGGAAACAAAAGCGAGCACCACTACCAAGAAGCCTTGATGGGTTTAGCCAAGTGCGGATCAGGAAGCTTTTTAATGCGGCCCAGCCTCCACACTCTGCTGCTTAAATATCTCCCAGGGGCAGAGAGATTCAAATGCAAAACGATTTAACTTCTAGGCTATTTATCCTGAAGCTGCTTATAACTGTGGAAAACAGAAGCAACTTTCCCATCAATATAAAGAAGTGGTTAAAAATGGCATGTTTGCTCACACAACAGCATAATTAAGGTTATATTTGGATATGTTTTGTTTTCATGAAACTGCTTCAGGAGATACTGTCAAATGGAGGAATCGGACGATTCAAATGTGTGAAATGTGTCTGAGTCTGTGCGTGTATCTGAGTGTACACACGCACCATGCATCGCTTGTCACATGTTAACACATCTGTCAGTTGTCTGTGGCATATTCAAAATTAAGTTGTAGCACAATATAGAATAAATATGTGTTTAAGTTAATAACAAGGTAGAAACATGGGAGCAGACACAGTAGAAGTATTACAGGTGGCACACACGGTGTTCATGAAGAGATGGGACCAGATTTGCTAGAAGTAACGTGCCAATCAAAAGTCCAGCATCACTGTGCACTCAGACCCCAGGTGAGAGGTCCCACATGGGCCCCCGGCCCCCAGGTGAGCGGTTCCCCATGCCCCATGGGCACCCGGCCCCCAGGTGAGAGATCCCCCGTAGGAACGTGGACCATGGCTCAGAACTGCAAAGACATGGGGCAGGCCTGCCCACAAACTCGGGGGTAGGAACGTTGCGGAATGCAGACACGGGAGCCATCTATGCGATCAAATGTGCGCTTTATATGACCCTCGCCAATATCATTTTGAGTGAAAAATAGAAAGTGCCCAAAGATGACATACAGAGATACCCATTTATCAAAATTAAAACAACCCAAAGGAAAGGATGTATACTTTCCTAGTCAAAGAAGCACTTGGCCACAGACATTAGGTGTGCCTGCTCTTACATGTTCCTCTGAGAACAGCCTTTTTAAGTTCTCGGAAAGACATTACCTGGTTGAGGTTTTCCCCTGGGACTCGACTGTGCAAAGGCCAAATTGGAAAAAGAGAAAGAGGAGTGAACATGAATTCTCCTGGGTGACGGATGAATGGACGGACGGATGGATGGACAGATGGATGGCTCTGATTTTCAAAGTGGGACTTTGGGTTCCCCACCCCCTGCAACTGCCACTTTTGTTCTGAGCTCGAGCCGCCCTGAGCAGGGACAAGGCCCAGCAGGAGAGCACACTTTCAATCGGTCTTTCTTCTCTTCTGAAGCCCCAACGATCTCTCGCTAAGTGGATGTTTTTGTTGACCGTAAACTGCCGGGCTGTATGCGATGGACTAATTATTTCCTGAGTCTAAAACAAGCCCCAAAAAACTGTCTACAATTTTCTGTGTTTGCTTCCTCCCACAGAACGTGTTTTCCTCCCTGAAATGTCAAAGCCCGAGCTCCTGATTGGGCCCTGGTGACGTCATCTATAAAGTACTCAGGACTCGCATGGAGCATCAGTCACACGCGTCCCAGGGACCTGGCGACAGAACACTTGAGGCGTCTCTGAAAGACAAACTCGGGAGGGCTCGGGCCTGATCCGCTGCTGGCAGAGGCTGGCAGAGCTGGACTCGGGTTGCCCCGCGTCCTCTCCTAAGTCAAGGTGCGGTAGCCTAGGGCCTCCTCGCCTCCCCCTCGCAGGTACCCTTCTGAGCTCCCATCTGCCGGTTCAGGCATGGCTTGCCGTTGTCAAGTAGCTGCTAGTTCATGAAGGGTGTCCCGTGCCTGCATGGCATTTGCCCAGCTCTCCCTCTTCGGGGCATGTCTGATGGCTTCCAGCGCGGGTCCAGGAGAGACAATTCTGATGTAACAGCCCAGATGCCACACTGCTTGGTAGAGCCCCGAACTTTTCCTTCACCAAAGCTGCAGTGGGCCCACCCCGTTTCTAGCTGTTAAAAACCGGAGTTGTAGTAGCGGTGCGGGTGGTGCATGTTGAGCTGCTTCGCAGTTCAGATGCTCTTTAAAATGCATATCGCATGACAGGGACCTGGGCTCGCGAAAGACAGCTTCTCATTAGAACTGCCTTCCCCCCTCCTGCGAGGCGTGACCCCTTCTTCTGCGACTTGTCAGCAACACCTTGAAGGATCCGGGGAGGGGTCCAAACGGGGGAGGAGAGGTCCGGAACAGGAGCCCCTGAGTCGCATGAGTTTATGCCAAGTGGGTAACACACCTGTCCACAGACACCGAGTCGGTGAGGTGGTCCCAGCTCTGCCCAGCGGCCCAGGACGGGGTCGAAACGGAGACAGTGTGACCAGCCCACACTAGGTGTCCGTTCACACGTCGAGGCGGTAATAAAGGCATGAATGTAGCTGTAAACATTCTAATGTGCACAGTGAGATGGATTTTCCTAACAGTTCAGTGTGGCATCACCCGATTGCAGCACAGAGAAGTCATTCATTATAAGGAATAAATCGCTTAACGAGACTGGAAGCTCCCAGCAGCCTCCCGGTAAAGGTGTGATGAAGTGAGGCGGGCAACGCTGTCACTGAGCATGAATTATGCAAAAATCATACCCGTAATCCTATCTCTCCCTGCGCGCTGCTGCTTTTGTTGAATATTCAAAGGGATGGCTTCCCAGGACAATATCAAATTAGCCTGTGTAATAAGAAAAAATTCTGTGACAAAATTACCTACACAACCGTTATCTGCATTAAGTCTCTTCTTTAAACAAAGGCCAATTATCGTCTGAGTTCCTTTGAATGATCTGTCCTCACGCCAAGCTCTGCTACCTACTGTCGCGGTTTTCTTTTCATTGCACATTCTGAAGTTAACACTTCATTCCTCAAACCGGCCATGGAGAGTCAAGCGAAGAGTGTTCGTGTACAGGGCTCAGCAGTGAGTACGGGTGGCACTCCCAGTCTTTCCATGGCTCCCTCAGGAATTCTTAACAGATCCCTGCACTTAAGCTAGGCATTTGAATATCCTTATTCTTATTTTTAATATGTTTTATTGATTTTAGGGAGAGAGGAAGGGAGAGGGAGAGGGAGAGAAAGAGAAAGAGAAAAACATAGATGGGCTGCCTCCTGCATGCCCCCTACTGGGGGATCAAGCCACAACCGGGCATGTGCCCTGACCGGGCAGGGAATCCAACTGTGACCTTTGGGTGCACAGGACGATGCCCAACCAATTGCGCCACACTGGCCAGGGCTCCTTATTTTGTTCAGGTAGGGCCATGCTGGCCTGCATGTTAGGTTGCACAAAGCAGTGGTGACACTGTAAGAGGGGTGCATCTGAAGGCCCCCCACGCTGCCTTCGCCATCGGGAAGATGTCCGGAATCTGCTAATGACCTCCAGGATCTGCCACAGATTCCACTGCTGACTTAGCTTCGATAACTATAAAATCCTCGGCCTCACTCCTCCGCCTTCCTTGGTATTTATGGCGAGAAGTGCAGGATTATGCACGAAGCTGACTGCCAGTTATGGCAACTCCATGCCGTGGGCTTGCCCATTCCTGATGAGGCAGCAGCCGGTCCCCACATCCTACCGAGACCCAACCAAAGTGCTCCCTGCACAACCCCTTGCATAGTCCTTCTCTGACCTCCAGGCCCCTCTGAGGAGCACACTGTGAAACGCATCCCGTCTCTAAGCCCTGGGTTTAATCTATTAAAGGGAGTGACTCTCACCACGCCAGGCAGGGGTGCTTCTGCACTTCCTTCTTGCAGAATCTGTTCATCTCTGCAACCTCGACCTGGCATTCTCATGGTGGAGCTCAGGAGGTGGAGAATGTGCTGGAAGGCACACAGCTGGGAAGGGCTGGGTTTAAACACTCATCTCTCTGACTTGAAATTAATCCCACAAAAGAAAATCATGCCTACAACCTGTGGATTGCACCTTCAATTTCCTGATAGTGATATGTACTCAAGTTGTGCAACAGACTAGCAGCAGGGGACACTGGGTAAAGGACCTCTCTGTAGTATCTTTGCAACTGTGTAATTATTCCAACTAAGAAGCTTATAGATGACCTAAGCCATCTTTTTATCTGTCTATCCAAAACTATGCATAGTGGGTTCAGGGGCGACCTCAAAAAAGGTAAGTCCACATCACACCCCGGGAACCTGCATATGTTGCCTTATTTGGAAAAAGCATGTTTGCAGATGCAATAGAGAATCTTGAGATATAGATCCTCCTGGATTATCAGGTTGAGACCTAAGTCTAGTGGCACAGAGGGGTGGCATACAGAGAAGAGAAGCCATGCGAAGCAAAGGCAGAGTCGGGAGTGATGCGGCCATAAGCCAAGGACTCCTGGAGCCACCAGGAGCTGGGAGAGGTAGGAGGGAGCCTCCACTGGAGCCTGGCCCTGCGACACCTTGATTTCCGACCCCATTACTGGTAGTTTGTTACAGTAGCCACGGGAACCCAGTACACTACCCTTCACACTTCTAAAAGAAAGAAATCTAAGTCCCAACGAAACCTTCAGAACTGGTTTCCTAAATACATCAAAGTGGTCACATTATTCTGTGTAAACGAAGGAGTGTTTGAGCCTCTCGGCCACGTCGACCTCCTTTTCAGACACGGTCACTGGAGCTGCCTCACAAGGTCCAGATGTGTGCGGGGGCACCCTACGCGCTCAGCACGGGCCTGGAGGGCCGCACCACTGACATGGCGCCAAGGGGTTGGTGCGACTGGGACTCTGACACTGGAGCAGCCAGGACGCCTTGGTTCTGAAAGGGACTGGAAATGAGCTAATGTGGATGGAAGGTCTTTCTAGGAATCGGTTCACTGTCCCCACAGCACTGAA
The DNA here is from genome assembly GCF_000147115.1 of Myotis lucifugus. Taxonomy (NCBI): domain Eukaryota; kingdom Metazoa; phylum Chordata; class Mammalia; order Chiroptera; family Vespertilionidae; genus Myotis; species Myotis lucifugus. The sequence goes on along the minus strand of NW_005871783.1, from coordinate 144,712 downwards.
GACACGAAGCGGTGAGCTGGCCACAGAAGGCCATCACACACGTGGTTTTGTGTCGTGTCTGAGTTGAGGGGCAAAATCCCAGCTTCCCTTCAGGAGGAAGCATTCAGACCCCTCTAGGAATCTGTGTGCGGTCAGTGTTGCTTATGGGCGACAGGGGTTTCGGGACGGCAATGGATCCCATCTCTACAAGCACTGGAGAAGCTAAAGCAACGAGTCTCCACGCCCGGGCCCTGGACCAAGTACCGCTCTGAGCATCCCTAACACCCCCTAATCTCAATGACATTGAAGGTCACCTTGACAACCACTTTGTCCTCATCCAAGTCACACATGGCAGAGTCTTATGCAGGAGGGTTTGCGTTCAGCCCGGATGGAAGTGAGGGTTGATGACGGCAGGGTGGGGGCAGGAGGTAAGGCGGGACCGAGACCCTTGGCCACGTGGCCACTCCACTGTCAGCTGACGCTCAGATGTAGGGGAGGACCCTCTGGATTCGTCAGAGGCCAGGAGCCCACAGCAGAAGCAGTGGGGCCAGAGCACCTCACTGGGTGCCACCAAAGACAGCCACGCCTCCCGGCGCATCCCCGAGCTCCCAACCTCCCCAGTTTCAGAGTGAGCCACAAAGTCTTCAACAAATGCAGAGTACTGCTTGCAAAATATGTCACTCTGCTGCCCCTTCCCAACCCTAGTTACCTTGGCAACACAGACATGAGGGAGGGAAGCCTCCATCACGCACTGGAGGTGGGTGTGCATTCGGATTCTGGTCGCCCGACAGCTTCCAGCTTGCTAACTAGTGCTCACTGGTTGGGATGAAAGAGGAGTCCTACAGGCACACAAAGCAGGCTTTTGACTCAAGGAATATGCCCATCGTGTCAGAACTACACAGAGAGGCTGTCGAACAGGGATGCCTGCCAAGGGCCCTGCAGTGAGGAGAGGAGTGCAGGCGTGCCTCGCGCTGCCTGTGACCCTGGCTTTGGTTGTGCATCTGGGTGGCTGAGTAGCCTCACCACGTCCCTGCGCCCGTGGTCTTCACCTGTGAGATGGAAATATTAGTGTCCTCTCTCAGGGCTTGCCTGAGAGTCCGGGCTAAGACAGGTGG
>NW_005871783.1:118902-143518 GCF_000147115.1 Myotis lucifugus | reverse complement strand
TCACCTGCACTTTCATCACCATCACTATCACAATCAGCACCACCACCACCACCACGACAACCACCACCACTGTCACCCCCAAGAAGTATGGGCCACCACCACCCATAAACAGTATTATCACAACCAATAATACCATCACCACCACCACCATTATCTCCACCATCCCACCATCATCTTCATCATCACCACCACCATCATGGTCACCACCATCTCCATCTTTACCATCATCTTCACTCCTATCACCATCACCACCACTATGAACACTACTATCATCCTGCAACCAGGACTGTCACCACCAATACTACTGCCATCACCACCACTATCAGCATCTAACATTCTTGAGCACTTAGTAGTTGTCAAGAAGACTTCTGCACATCAACCTATATAAACCCTGTGAGGTTGATACTAATCCCATTTTATAGCTGGGAAAACTGAGACCCAGACAACTTAGGCAACTTGTCCAAGGCCACAGGGGAGGGAAGTGAAGGAGCCAGGACCTAGTCCAGGCAGTCTGACTCAAGTTAACACTCTTTAAAAAAAAACAAACTAATTTCAGAGAGAGGAAGGAAAAGAGAGATAGAAACATCAAGATGATATAGAATCATTGATCATCTGCTTTCTGCATGCCCCCCACTGGGGATCAAGCCCACAATCTGGGCATGTGCCCTGACCAGGAATTGAACCATGACCTCCTGGTTCATGGGTCAATGCTCAACCACTGAGCCATGCCGGCCGGGCTCAAGTTAACACTCTTAATTGCACCCCCAGAATGGCCCCCACACCTTCTGAGGACTCTGGGAACTCCCTGGGCACACCACGTCATGTCACAGGGCCATGAGGGGATATTGTAGTCAACTCACACCTCATCCCCTCCCCTCCCTGGCCACTGCCTCCTCTGGGCAGCCCTCCCGGATCCGTGCATGGAGGGTCGTCCTTCCCCATATTACATGACTGAGTTCACTTTTTTACATCGCTCTTCGCAACAAGCTCCACGCCTGAGCTGTGACAGGTGCTTGACGTATGTTAAAAAACTCAAAGTGGCTGATCTGTCCAAGCCCGTGACTCACCACCGTCCAGAAGCTCCGTGACCTTTGGAGCTCTGGCCTCCCCTGCCCGCCATGTGCACATGCCCCCCACACGCCTCCTCTGCTCTGTGGTGCAGCCACCACGTCTATTCCCATCACTATCCAAAGAGGTCAGCACGCCCCACGTGTTCAACGTGAGCAGGTCGGAAGGTCTACACAGGTTTCTCAAGCCGCCACGCTGAGCCAGTCACCCTGAGCTCGCAGGCTGCCCTCGAGCGCTCCAGTCACTTCACAGTGCTCAGCGCACCCGCAGCACCGGGGGTGGGGGTGGGGGTGCACTATCGCTGGTGACAGACAGGCCCGGACGTCCCCAGCAGCTGGCCCAAGGTCGCCTGGAACAAGAACAGACAGTCCCCTGTTCTAGTCTGTTTTATGAGAGGTCAGACACAGCAGGGGTTTCTATAGTTTTATCTGTGCTTTTTCTCCATTAAGTCCAAATGGTCCTGGGAGGTCCTGGACGACACTCGTTATGAGAGCTGTAACAGCACCTCTGCTATTACCTGCACGGAACAAAGAACATCATTGCTGTTTTCAGAACAATAAAGGGGCCATTGAATCCGCCTATGACAATTCACAGTGAGCAGTTAAGGGCACAGCCCATTTCCCTCGTCCAGCACCAGACGGTGCATCCGGCCGCCCCATGCCCAGACCTCCGGCGGCTTCGACTCAGCCTCAGAACTGTCCTGGCCCTGGAGCTGGCTATGGTGACAGTCACGTGCATGAAGACACACGGCCCTCTGGGCTACAGGACGGGACAGGAAACACATGTGCAGGGTTGGCGGGAGTGGTGGTGACACAGAGAGCACGCCCTGCCCCAGGCACTGCCCACGCCAGCCATCACTGCCAGCAGGAACGTGGCCCCGGGCAGTTGAAGGCACCAGCTTGCTAGAAAACAAGCCAGAAATCATGATTTCATGAAAAACACGATTACGTGCTGCCATGTAGATGAGAAAGCAGAGGCCCGAAGCATCGCACAAAGAAGGCGGCTAGGCTGGCGGAGGGGCTGGCGGCTGCCCTCCGACCCTGTGGGGCGGATGCTTCAGGCTCATTTCCAGGAGCAGCGGTGCCTCTCTGGCTGCCCCCTAGACATGGCGTAAGTGATCTCATCACGAGTGGCCATCCTTCCCCTCGGATGGGGGACAAGGCTTCCTCCTCGTCACCTGAGGCCAGGCTATGATGGGCGCAGCCGGCAGGCCCCCAGGTGCCAGAGGCCCAGCCAAGCTTAGGGCTGCTCCTGGACGGCACCGGTTTTGGGGGAGGAACCTGCATCTTCCATCTGAATAAAGCCACTGAGATGCCGGCCCTGATGCACCCCCCCACCCCCCTGCCCCCACCGTCTGCAAGTGACTCGGGCCACACCAGCACCACGCGACCTCAGGTCAGGTGGCTGAGTCACACAAAGGGACAGGCCATGGAGGATGTGGTGTGTGGCCTCTAAGGACAACCAGGCAGCCGAAGCGGCTGAAACGCTGCCTATGGGACTGATACGCCCGTCTGTCAAGAAGTGGCAGAGAGGGAGGCTCGGTCAGGGGTGTGGACCACAGACAGGGAATCAGAGCTGGAGGCACAGTTCCCACACGGGGGTTCACTTAGAGCAGTGACGGCGAACCTATGACACGCGTGTCAGAGGTGACACACGAACCTTTTTTTTGGTTGATTTTTCTTTGTTAAATGGCATTTAAATATATAAAATAAATATCAAAAATATGTCTTTGTTTTACTATGGTTGCAAATATCAAAAAATTTCTATATGTGACACGGCACCAGAGTTAAGTTAGGGTTTTTCAAAAAGCTGACACGCCGAGCTCAAAAGGTTCGCCATCACTGGTCTAGAATGATCTAGAAGGGCATAGACGGGGTTTCAGAGCATCAGGCCAGCCCCATGCTCCAGGCGAGGGAGACATAAGCTCTCCGTGGGCTCCTCTCTCTGAATCTCAGCATGACAAACACCCCCAGGCCCCGGCCGGGTCTCATCTCAACCTCTGCTTCCTACGCTGTGACCCGGCGACATCTCCTGCCCATGTCCCCAGTCTCCAGTCTGCTCCGTTACACCAGCCCCCCAGGGCGCTGTTTGTTCCTGGAATCTAAGTTCGCCCACACCTCTACCCTAATTCCTCTGCTGCTTTTTAATTCTGGCCCCTTTTCCTGGACCTCCCGTTGAGCTGGGAACAGACAGCCCACATTCCTCTTGGTGACACGTTTAGAATGATCAATTCACATGTGAGCAGTCCTTACTATCAAAACATTCTTCCCCAAATCGAGTTTATATGCCTTTGATCATTCTGGTTGTTTTTCAACAGATCCTGTGAAGATGTTTTTCTATTTTGTGATAATTGCAGAAACCGCAGGCTCTGACATGTGGCCCAGAGCTGAGCCCTAAGGAATATCTTTGTCCTCTGTCTTCCCTCCTCCTGGAACCCCTCCCTGGATGGCCTTTGCCCTGTGACTTCCCAAATGGGCCATCATCGCTGTGCTCATCCTGCGGCCCGTGGCCTTGAGGTCCTGACCAGAGCTCTCTGCTGGCTCATGGCGAGTAGGAGGAAATGACACCCACCAGGAATGAATGAGCACAGAGGGAAGGACTCGCTGCTCCTGACTGCAGCTCGCTCTAGTGCCCTGTCTCCATGGCACACGCCAGTCCCAACGGGTACCTCTTCTGCTTCCTTCTGCTGCAGGGTCTTTCCCACCACCTTCCTGAGCCCTCGAGGTCAGGAGCTCCTGCATTCATCACCTCACAGTTCAGGTCCAGCAGGTCCAGGTGCGCCTGCAGGGGCCCAGCAGGTCCAGGTGCACCTACAGGGGCCCAGCAGGTCCAGGTGCGCCCGCAGGGGCCCAGCAGGTCCAGGTGCGCTTACAGGGGCCCAGCAGGTCCAGGTGCACCTTGGTTTCCCCGTGCTCCCTAACAAACCAGAGCTCACATCTCGCTTCCCCAAGACAGTGAATCTACAGAGAGACACTCAGAGGCAGCCTCATCGGATTAATGACTCTGGATATGGTGTGGGTGCAATGAGAAGAGAAAACTCGTGCGGTGGTTTCCTTCGACTTTAGAAACCAAGGTCCTGCCAAGAGCCCTAGATTTCAGCTTTGGGATGTCATTTGTTGTTCCTTCCAAAAGCCACAGTCCCCGTTCCCATCGCTTCCAGAGGAGCTGTTTGATCTGTTGTCGTAGCGGAGCTTATTACAGCTAATTACTCAACAGAGAACTCTCTTGCAGGCCTTTCCCGCCACGGTGTCATCCAGTGGGGGACGCCGCTATCTTCGGCTTTTGATTTCACTCCATCACAGCCCGCTTTCATCAGGATGCACCGCAGACTCTGATGGGAGCAGTGAGTGCAAAGCGGAGCCTCCCCGTGTCCTGCTTGCCTGGCTGGTCTCCACAGCTGCAAGATGCCGGCTCCCCAAGGAGGGGCTGCGGGGCCAGGGACCTGGCTGACCGTCATCTGCCCCTTTGTGGGGCAGAACAAAGGCCCCGGCCAGCCCTCCGAACCTGCTGTGCTGGGGGCAGTGAGAGCAAGCCGGCCTCCTTTCAAGGCTACTGTTTCTCAAGTCAACTTGGCACTTGGACCTACATACATTTTAGTGCAGTTTCCCCAGGAAGGAAAGTGGGGAGCACACATACATACAGTACGCACATGCATACACATTCACACTTTCACACACTCACACATGCTCACACTCACACACATCACACACTCACACATGCTCACACTCACACACATGTACACACAGGCGTGCACACACGCGCACACACAGAATTTCGGGGATTGTGCAGGACGGCGGTGCTGACAAGCAGAATGACCCTTCGTTGTACAGGACAGTGAACACGGACACAGAGTCAGTAGCTGGGTCTAAGAGGCCTGTCCCGTGCTGTGATGTGTGAGTTGCTTCTCTCCGAAAAGAAAAGGAGATGAGAAGTCACTGACACAGAAACTCCCCCCGGAATTAATGACCTTGGCTGCGGGGAGAACGCAGGGGACATTTCTCTGCTGGCTGCCTCGGTGCCTGGCTCTGACTGGACCCCCGTGTTCTAAGGTGGAGTGCCCCGTGGCCAGAGCGGGTGCCTCGGGCAGTAAACGCTCTCCTCTGCTGACCCTGGGCTGGGCTGACGGAGAGCACTTGGCGGTATGTTCCCTGTGGGGGTGGTTTATGTGGTTTTACGTGGCCTCCTCCCTTCAGCTCCCGCACCAATGCTCCCTTTGGTAAGAATTGCCGTCCGGCCCCGGGCCAGGCTCGCTGCTGCCTCACGCCTCTCACACCAGCCCTTAAGAAAGGAAGCCAAGGTGCTCCCCAGACAAGGTAGGAACTGTCTCGAGAGGCTGGAGGTGTCCTCACTCTGACAGCCAGGGCAGCGGAGGGGGCCCCACAGTTCGCTCAGCCCTTATTCAACAAATATTTACTGAATGTTTACTCTGCCGGGGCCTTTAGGAGGCTCTGGGGACACAGCCGGGACACAGCCAGCCATGGGCCCTGCGCTCCTGGACCCGCAGTGAACAGGAGACACGCTGGGCGGTGGGAATAAAGCTCAGCTGCAGCCCCTGTGCGCTGGCGAAGGGCTGGGTGTTCTGGGGAGGCAATGGGCAGCGAGATAAAGACCCCGTGCCCTGCGCTCACGGTCCGCAGGGCTGAGGAGAGGGCGGCGGACGAGCAACTCACAGGAGCAGTTGTCAGCAAGGGTTCAGGCCTCTGTGCAGGAGACCCTCCTGAGGCTTAGCTTGGATTCTCTCCCAGAGTCCCCGTCCAAGCTGGAGACCACGTGCGCGCTTTGCACCGACTCATGTAATATGCCTCAGCAGAGCGAGCATTTGCAACACCCAGCACTAGGTAATGTGTCCTAATGCTGCACACACCCAAAGCAAAGAGCGACGATGAACAACTACGAGTGGTCAGCGACGTAGGCGTCATAGGGAGACCCAGGAAAAATAAAGGCAGAGAAGTGCAGTCCCAGCTCCCAGGGACCACGGACGCCAGATTGGAGGTGACCTGCAGGCTCACAGGCCTGGAGGGGCTGCTTTGTGTGGCCTGCGCAGTGTTCTAAAAATGTTTGCATTGGCTGCCAATATTTTATGTGGGAGATTTCACATTTAATTCCACATTTCTGGCTTCTTCTGAAATCCGTGGTGATCCGGGGGCACTGGGCCACATTCGTGCTGCTGTGACCACCTGTGGTCCCCTGTGCAAGGTCGTGACGGCCCCATTCGTCAACTTCCCCCAGGGGACTGTCTGGAACTGCATGAGCCCGTGGTGAATGGGCGAGAGAGAGGGAGAGTTCACCCCACCCGACAGCTCCTCGCATGTGACTCACAGCAGACGGAGGGACGCCTCCTGGGATCCGAGAAGCTGAGTGGTTACCAACAGTGCAGGGCAGGGGCAACTGCTGGGGTTAGATCTCGGTCAGCCATGTCCTTCTAGGGCAGCGGTTCTCAACCTGTGGGTCGCGACCCCTTTGGGGGTTGAATGACCCTTTCACAGGGGTCGCCTAAGACCATTCTGCATATTAGATATTTACATTATGATTCATAACAGTAGCAACATTACAGTTATGAAGTAGCAACGAAAATAATTTTATGGTTGGGTCACAACATGAGGAACTGTATTTAAAGGGCCAGAAGGTTGAGAACCACTGTTGTAGGGCATTCTGTCTTACACGCACTCAGAGAGGCCAAGAGAGACGCTCCATGTCCATGGAGAGGCAGGCCCCACGCAACAGGGAGAGGCAAGGCGGCGGTCTCCCCCTTTCTAATGGTGTTCCCAGGCAGCATGCTGCCCGCTGCCATGCAGGGCACCGACGAGACAGCTGGGTGGGGGTGTGCTGAGCAAGGCTCCCCAGCGTCTGGCTCAGAGGGGAGCTATCACCTGAGACCCCCTGGGGGATCCAACCGGCTGGAAACGTCCTTCCTTTCTTAGCACACGTGGTTCTTGTAAGAACGTCTCTTCCTTCCACACACTGCAGAGGGAGAGGCTAAACCTACGGAGCCTCTTTGAACTTGATTTCACATTTCTCAAATCTGTCCAGTTAATCCCAACCCAGATCCAATCTGCTGACTTGTCTCCCAAACTGGCTGATTTTCAGTTGCTTTGGCTTTTTTTTTTTAAAGAGATATTTTCTAATAGATGAAAAACATTTCTTTTCATGCTTCACTAGTGCAAAAACAGCGGAACCAATTTAGCCCGAACTTTCTCCATAGCTTGTTACAATCCTAATTAAAATATTCTCATCCGGCACAGGCTTTGGGGGACATAGCATCGCGCTGTCAGTCAAATTCTGGCTGACATCTACAACCAGCTACACAGAAAAGCAACCATGCGGCTTTTCATTCTTTGTTGCCTCTTGAAGGAGCTGCAGGAAGAAAATTAATGGTGAGGGGATTAAAGCAAGGAGGGCACCGTGCTTCTCCGCTTGGCTGAGCTCATGAATAACTGGGCACAGACTCGCAGGCACGTGGCTGAACTGGGGGACAGCGCTGGATCTAAGTGCTGGACCCTTCCCAGGGTCTCCTAGGCAGCTCGGCTCTCAACGCAGGGAATGGCCATGTTGCTGGATGGGAGGGTGCAGGCGCCGTGAACCAAGGCTCACCTCCCAGCTTTGGTACCTCGGGCAAGGAGTGAGCCCTGCACACAGACGATGCCTCATCTATCCCATGGAAATAATGAACCTTCCCACCAGGCGATGGCATCGCAACCCATATTGGGCACAGGATCGGTGCTCTAGAAACGCTGTTGCCACGTTTACCATCCCTCCTGACGGAGCGCCCCGGCAAATAAAGATAAGCTCTTGAAGTAAAAAATATTAAAACAGAAATAGCTTACACTTTCTAGAAACAAACTTTTACCAAATGCACGGTCTGCTTTGTGCCTGCTGAGACACTGGGACCCTCTCCTGACAGCACCGGTGATTTCCAGAACAATCCACCAGTACCTGGGTCACAGGCGCCAGTGTCCTTAGGCTGAGAAGAAGGCAGGGACATTTTCCTAATTTCCTAATGCTTTTCGGCTCTTACGACTTCTGTGCATGTGTGTGTGCATGTGTGTATAGAGTGATAGCCTGCTAGATGCATTATTCATATGATTGACACATAGATATGTACACACAGAGAGGATACGTAGCTACATAGATGATTGACGTAGATGATAGTTATAGAGGCATAGACAGATGATTGACAGACAGAAGACAGATGTACAGAGAGGTGCAGATAGATGGATGATTGACAGAAGACAGACACAGAGCTAGGCAGACGCACAGAGAGGACAGGCGCACGGATGTATGTGCTCACACACAGACGTGCATGTCTACACGCAGCTCCCTCTGTTGCATCAGCTACCACCTCTCCACGTTCTTGGCGCCCAGCTCTCAGCAGCCCGTTTCTCTTCTGAACGCAGGAGACCAGGTGGCTGACCGTGTGTGACACGGAGCAGCCTCGGGTGAGGCTTGTGCAGGCGCTCGGGGCCCCGGTGGTTTCGATTTCAGGGGCATGTTCTTCTGATTTGTTGTCAGTGTTCGCCTTAGACCCAAAGGTCACCCTGAGAGGAAGCCCTACCGGCACCCCGCCACCCTCCCCTTGGTGCTGTGGCCGCGTCTGAGCCCCGAGGACATTTAAAGGACTCTGGGTGACGACCGCTCCCCACGCTCTAAACACGCCGTCTCCAGTCAACAAGATGGGATGAGCGCGCCCTCTGCCCAGCCTTCCACCGCCGCCCTTGTGGCCATGGCCCCGACCCGGAGCTCGCGTGGGGCCTGCGGCCTCCTGGGACGGCTCATTCCTGGGCCCGGAAGGAGCAGGTCTCCGCTGAAGGAACAGAATTCCTCCCTGCTCCATGGCGCCGCCACATTTGAGAAACTGGGTTCCCTCAGCGGCTGCACCAGATTGCTGAGTGTGAAGCCCAAACCCCAAAGCCAGCAAGAATGCCGTCGGCGCTGCTTCTCGTTATGAGGAAATGGCCTATAAAAGGTTAATGCCCGACGCAGTGTGGCCGCAACACCTACTGCACAGGGCACTTCTAGGGGTGGGAGCTGCCTGGGACAGCCAGCGGCGCTCTGGCTGCCTCCCCGCAAGGCCCACCCTGCCCTCCATCGAGCACTGCTCTCCCCGGCTTTGCTGGGACAGGAGTGTGGGGTGGAGTCGGTCACCACCAGCGGACTGCACCAGGGAAGCCGAGCCGGTCAGCAGTGCCAACTGTGGCCAGAAAGAAGATTCCAGGCCAGAGGCAGGTGGGAGGAGCAGCAGGGATGTGAGAGGGACGGTGGAAAGCCTTCTTCTTTTCTCTTTTAATTATTGTCACCTTTGCTTTATATCAACAACAAGGACGCACCAGGAAGTCCCCTCTGGACGCCGCCACGTGCAGGTATCTCGCTAAACTCTAACTGCGAGTTCTCCTATTGACCTCCTGGGACCCCTCACAGCGGGTGGTTCTCTCCAGAGAACAGATCAGGAAACTGTGCAGACAGGTGAAGGGGCAAACCAGAGGGAACCTTGGAGCTCAAAGGATCAGCACGAGACCCAGGTCCAGGAAAGTACCTTCTCGCAAACCTGGACCTTCCCACCAACCCCGGCCTGAGGAATGTCCCAGATGCAGAGCAGGGGCACCCCACCTGCTGGCGCTGACCTACGCCTGTGCGGGGCGGGGGCGGGGGCAGGGCGTCCTGGGCGCCACGGGCTGTGTAGCAGCATCCCTGGCCTCTCCCCACTAGAAGCTAGTAGCGCCCTCTTCCCTCCCGACAACCAAGTGCCCCCAGACACTGTCTCTGAGGGAACGTCACCTGGTGGACACCAGTGCCACAGTCTTCAGGACTGTCACCATGTGGTGGATGACCTGCTCCCACACCTACAGGCGGGAAACAGCTGCTGGAAACAGACCGAAGGTCCGTCCTCTAGCCACAGGGGCACGTGGGCTGGGACACCACCATTCTCCCCTGCGCGCAAAGACTTCATCAAGGCAGCCAGGCCAAAGCCAATTTCCCTTCTCAGATGTTTCCAAAGTGGCCCATTCCAAGCTCTGGCTCACAGGGCTGCCGTCTATTGGAGGTGAGCAGGGGCAACTCCTAAGTATTGCACTTCCATCAACTTTTACAGGGAAAAGAAGATGAAAGAAGCAAATTAGCTTGAATTAAAAGCCGGCCGCAGAGTGGTTAATTTGAATGATGTCCACTGTCAATGCCGCGGAATGAAGTCGGAACTTCTATGAGGACCATATTCCGTGAGCCCGAGTACATTAAGGCCGTTTACAAGGTAATGAGTTAGATAACGGTGCGGAAATGAATTCACGGGCCCCAGTCAGAGGCATTATGCAATCCGCGAGGACTTGGCACATTGCCTGAGAGTCTGAAATTAATTTTAATGGAAGAGGTGATGCTAGGCTGGGACGGGCTGCTTCAGAGAGGTCTGCCAGCTGCAGGTGCCAGGCCCTGGTGGCCCCGCTCCCCGGGCACCATGTCCGAAACCTTGACACCACCCACCTGCGACCAAGCTTTGCCTCCAGTGGAGGGAGAAGCAAAGCTGTCCTTTCCCTGAGAGGTGCGGAGCCAACTCGAGAACTGGGCCTTGGTGGAAAGTGGGGAGCGCGGGCAGCTGGCAGTGAGAAGTCTGGGAGCTGAGAACACCTCGCCCTTCATTTACTCAAAGCTGGAGGGGAGGAAAGACAGTGCTCCATCCCAGAAGTGGTGGACGCAAGCAAGGAGGGGCCCAGCCCGAGGCCCAGGCAATCCACTGGGACTCAGGCAGGATAAATGGGCCCCTTGTTCATTGTACTTTGAGGTTTCCAGATTTCCGTAGCCCTCGACTTTCTGTGCCAGGAGTGGAGAATGGAAAATTGGCACCATTTCTTGCCCTCAGCATTGCACGCATTCACAGCGTGTCAGGTGACTTGCTCTGTGTTCAGAAGAACTCAGAAGACCAGAGAAAAGCATGCAACCAACAGCCAGAAAGTGAATGGAACATGTGACAAGGAATGGAGGAGCAGCATATGTAAAGAGCTCCTACAAATCAATAAGAAAAAGCCAAGCCACCCCAAAGAATATATTCGTGCAAGTAGAAATAAAATTGGTCAATATAAAACATGAAATGGCCAACCCTACCAGTTATCAAGAAAATGAAAATTAAAACAAAATACCGTGCTCCAAGTACCAGATGGTCAGAAACGGAAAGGGCCGAGACCACCAGTGCTGCGAGGCGGCCGCAGTGAGCACACCCATGGATTCTCTGCGGGCACTGAAACAGGTGAAGTCATTTTAAGGGCGGTTTACAGTGTTTCTCATTTTCACATGTGTTTACCAGAATGTAGAAAGACACTGGTTATTACAAGGGACACCATGGCAATAATATAAATGTCAGCAATAATGGTTAAGTAAATTAGTGGGGCACCCGATCTGTGGGAGCCCCTCCCGGCTGGACTGGGTCTGATCGTCGCCCGCTCCGTGAAAGGACACTGTCAGTGTGGGCACTGCCAGGAGGGGGCACAGAGCCCTTGCCAGGCATGGCTGGTACGCACCCTTCTCGGCTCTATTTTAACTTGTGGGGTTTTCTTTTAAAGAAATGTTAGCCACGTAGTAAATGCCACGGAAGGGATGTCATTCCTGAGACTGTCCAGAAATGTCTAACACTCTCCTCTGCATCTGTCGGCTTCGTCGGCGCTTAGAATGATGGTCAGTGGGTCTCACTCACTCCAACCCCTGGCGGGCGTGGAGAGTGCCAGCCCACGAGGAGGCCAGAAGGCTGAGGCCGGAGGCACCTTCCCCACGTCACGGGCTGCAAAGGACGCAGCCAGTTCAACAAGTGAGACTAGAGGCTCTGAGCTCAAAGCCACCCGGGTGTGGCCTGGCTCCCCGACATCCGGGTGTGGCAGTGGGCTGTCGGGAGGATGGAGGGGTGGGGCTCATCACGTCTACCAGGACTGCTCACAGGAGCCCCCCTACCGAGCCCAGTGCCAGGCCAGGCCAGCTTTGCCTGCACTCAGGCGTGGAGCCTGCGTCTGGTCCCTGCTTCAGGTTCCTTCAGCCTGCAGCCTGTTCTGTGTCTCTCACAATGTGCTCTCCGATCTGCATGACGCTTCCTTGCAAAATTAGTTTTAGAAAATCAAGACGAGCCACAGGAGCATGCTCACGGAATATGACCCTCAGTGAGGCTGGCTCCTGGTGGCACGTCTTCCTTGCTGCGCACAGAAGCAGGTCTCCTGGACAAACACACGCCTGGGCCGCCAGACCGCTCCTTATCAGGAAAGGGCTACCCCTGGGTCAGAGGTGATAAGTGCTCTGGGACAAGACTGGACAGTTACAGGATAATCTGATAGTGGTTCCGACACCCATGTTTGCATAACCTAGACACCTACGGCCCAAACTCCCAGCCTGCCGCCAGCGGACTTGGAGGCCCGCTTCTCCTTCCAGATCAAGAGAACACGGCTGGGTCAGTGTGCCCGGTGGTCAAAGTGGGACCATCCAGATTGCAGCTCTTCGGATTCATAAAGGACACACTCAGGGGGCAGACTCAGTGAGCACCAAAGCCCCACTGAAGCAAGTCTTGCCCCGGAGGGGTGTCTCCAGCACAGAAGTTCTCCCACTGCAGACACAGCTGATTCTCACAGCCAATTGGCCTGGAGGTCAATCCCTCCCAGAGTTACCTACAACAATCAAGGCTTAACTACAACAAGACTGTGCACAAAGCCCACAAGGGGGTGCACCAAGAGTGTCTACCTCAGGCAATTGGGGAGGCTGAGCCACTGGGCCCTATAGGACACCTAGCACAGAAAGCCACTCTATCGACACAGCGAAGCATAAAAAAATGCGGAGACAAAGAAACAGGACACAAATGACAGAAATGGAGGAAAGCAAACTACTGGATATAAAGTTCAAAACCACACTTCTAAGGTTTTTCAAGAATTTTCTAGAAACCGCCAATAAACTTAATGAGACCCTCAAGAAATCTAATGAGACCCTCGAGGTTGTGATAAAGGACCAACTAGAAATTAAGCATACACTGACTGAAATAAAGAATATTATACAGACCCCCCAATAGCAGACTAGAGGATCGCAAGAATCAAGTCAAAGATTTGAAATATGAAGAAGCAAAAAACACCCAACCGGAAAAGCAAAATGAAAAAAGAATCCAAAAATATGAAGATAGTGTAAGGAGCCTCTGGGACAGCTTCAAGCGTACCAACATCCAAATTATAGGGGTGCCAGAAGAAGAGAGAGAGCAAGATATTGAAAACCTATTTGAAGAAATAATGACAGAAAACTTCCCCTACCTGGTGAAAGAAATAGACTTACAAGTCCAGGAAGCGCAGAGAACCCCAAACAAAAGGAATTCAAAGAGGACCACCCCAAGACACATCATAATTAAAATGCCAAGAGCAAAAGACAAAGAGAGAATCTTAAAAGCAGCAAGAGAAAGACAGTCAGCTACCTACAAGGGAGTACCCATACGACTGTCCGCTGATTTCTCAACAGAAACTTTGCAGGCCAGAAGGGAGTGGCAAGAAATATTCAAAGTGATGAATACCAAGAACCTACAACCAAGATTACTTTATCCAGCAAAGCTATCATTCAGAATTGAAGGTCAGATAAAGAGCTTCACAGATAAGGAAAAGCTAAAGGAGTTCATCACCACCAAACCAGTATTATATGAAATGCTGAAAGGTATCCTTTAAGAAGAGGAAGAAGAAGAAAATGGTAAAGATACAAACTATGAACAACAAATACACATCTATCAACAAGTAAATCTAAAAATCAAGTGAATAAATAATCTGATGAACAGTATGAACTGGTGATTATAATAGAATCAGGGACATAGAAAGGGAGTGGACTGACTATTCTTGGGGGGGAAAGGGTTTGGGGGATGCAGGAAGAGACTGAACAAAAATCGAGCACCTATGGATGAGGACAGTGGGGAGGGGTGAGGGCGGAGGGGGGGGTGGGAAACGGGTGGAGGGGAGCTATGGGGGGAAAAAGAGGAACAAATGTAATGGTCTGAACAATAAAGATTTAATTAAAAGAAAAAAAGAGAACACGGCCGGCCCTGTGTCAGGACTAAGAGGCGAGCTGACATTCCCTGAACACTCAGGCGGGGCTAATTTCCTGTACAAGCACCTGCCATTCCTGACTGAGCTCCATGTGGTCCTGAGTGAGAGGGACCTCGGAGTCTCCCAGCGCACCCCATTGCAGGGGAATCGGGGTTCCCAGTGCTCCTCACTGCGGGGGAGTCGGGGTTCCCAGTGCTCCTCACTGAGGGGGAATGGGGGTTCCCAGTGCTCCTCACTGTGCGGGAATAGGGGTTCCTGACGCTCCTCACTGCGGGGGAATGGGGGTTCCTAGTGCTCCTCACTGTGCGGGAATAGGGGTTCCTGACGCTCCTCACTGCGGGGGAATGGGGGTTCCCAGTGCTCCTCACTGTGCGGGAATAGGGGTTCCTGACGCTCCTCACTGCGAGGGAATGGGGGTTCCCAGTGCTCCTCACTGGGGGAATAGGGGTTCCTGATGCTCCTCACTGCGGGGGAATAGGGGTTCCTGATGCTCCTCACTGCGAGGGAATTGGGGTTCCCAGTGCTCCTCACTGTGGGGGAATCAGGGTTCCCAGTGCTCCTCACTGAGGGGGGAATGGGGGTTCCCAGTGCTCCTCACTGCGGGGGAGTCGGGGTTTCCAGTGCTCCTCACTGAGAGGGAATAGGGGTTCCTGACGCTCCTCACTGGGGAGAATGGGGGTTCCCGGCGCTCCTCACTGTGGGGGAGTCGGGGTTCCTGGCGCTCCTCACTGAGGGGGGGATGGGAGTTCCTGACCCTCCTCACTGGGGGGAATAGGGGTTCCTGATGCTCTTCACTGGGGGGAATGGGGGTTCCCGGCGCTCCTCACTGTGGGGGAGTTGGGGTTCCCGGCGCTCCTCACTGAGGGGGGAATGGGGGTTCCCGGCGCTCCTCACTGTGGGGGAGTCGGGGTTCCTGGCGCTCCTCACTGAGGAGGGAGTGGGGGTTCCCAGTGCTCCTCACTGCGGGGGAGTCGGGGTTCCCGGTGCTCCTCACTGCGCCCTGCTCCTGTCCGGCCCTGGAACCCACGCTCCACGTGCAGGGGTTGCTGTGAGCCAGTCACATGGCGGCCGCTGCTGATGGCCCTCCAGAGCCGCCCATGCACTGAGCACCGACCCCACCCCCTGTCTCCCACCTCCCCACCCAAACTCTCCTTCCTCTGATGCGGGCCGGGGGCCGGGGGCCCTTCAGGGCTCTGTCCTCCTTCTCAGTAACTCAGCTGGAGATGCTCACAGCCCTTGCCCGCTATGCATGCTCGTGTGTTTGCGCTCGCCTAGAAGCGACCCGCAGGGAGGGGCATGAGAGCTGAAGGGCCTGGGGAAGAGCCGGCTCCAAGGCCGTGCTCAGGAAGCAGGTACCTCGAAGGGCCCCTCTCGTGCCCCAGTGAGCCACCCAGTGGACCAGCCCCCGGGGCCCCCAACTTGAGGGGGAGACGCCAAGGCCGTGGCTCCTGACAGATCCCTGTCCGTCTAAGTCCAAGCTCGCGGACGGTGACTCAACCTCCCTCTTGTCATAACCGTTGTCATGGTGACAGTGAGTTCAGAGTCTATGCCACGCCTCCGGGTCTAACGAGATGAAGAAGTGACCCCAGGGCCTCGGACACTGGCACTGCTGCCACAGACCTGGCCCCAGGCCCCGGGCAGGCGCCCTCACGCTGCCCTCACGGCTTCTGGCGGCCCGTCCGCCCTACCATAAGTCCAGTCAAAACTGGACACTGACGGCTCTGGAACATTCTATTCCCAAGGAAGCAGCGTAGGTGAGTGACGGGGCCAACGCTGCTTTTAAACGCTGGGGAGTGGGATTCCACTGATTGCTGGGTGGTGTCACCTGAAGTTTCAAGATACTCCAGGTGAGAAAAGAAAGAAAACAGCACACCTATCGCCCATCCCACATCACTCTGTAGATGACGGATGCCATCTACGCGGCACGTGTGCCCACAGCGAGGGGGCCGAGGAGGGCGGCACCGGGCTCACGTGGTCTCCATCTTTCTCCGGAGAACCGAGACTCCTGGTAGAATCCGATCACTTACCAAAGGCGACAGCTAGGAATCACAATGACACAGAAGCACCTCTGCCCCCTGTTGCCGGAGCGCGAGAGCCACACCCAGACTCTTCCTGAATCTCAGTCCGTCGTGGCGGGTAGCACCGCGAGGCACACGGGGCGCTCTACAGGAAAAGGCCGGGAGCATAAAATCACTCTGTTGCTAAGGAGATCTGACCCAGCTCTTGAAATCCAGTGACTTACGTAATTCTGCTGATTGTGGCACTTTATAGGGTGACCTCATATTCGCAATTTCAAACTCAGGAAAGCCTTATGTTGAGTGCGTGCCTATGAGCTTGTGCTAGGAGGATAGATGGCATCAAAAATTGAAATATTAACATTGACTACAAGACCTGGGGAATAAGGACGCAGCTGAAAATTACCAAGAAAAATCAATGTAGAAACTGGAAAGCGGTGGAGAGATCAACCAAAGGACTTGTATGCATGCATATAAGCATAAGCGACGGATGTGGACAACAGGGGCTGAGGGTGAGGGCAGGATTGAGGGGAGGAGGGGACATTGGGGGGATAAGGACACATTTGTAATATCTTAACCAATAAAGGAAAAAAAGGGTGGAACTTTATAAATGAAAGACAACTCACTGCTTCCCAATAGCCAGGTGGTTTGGACCAGCCCACCTTGTCGCTGGGAAAGCAGTGAACCTAAAGCAAAGACACTCACGGGCGCTCATAAGGGAAAACAGACACAGTGACTTGCCTCTTGCTTTCCATTTTAACAGCCTCAATGTCCACCTGTGTTAAACTGCAAATTACTGCCAATCCTTTCCGAATGTGGACAGAAGAATAATGGCAAATAAAGATAGAAAGCCCTACAGACAAGCTAAGTGACCCCTAAACCTAAGGGATTCCAGAGCAAGCAGACGTTGGGGACCTACTCCAGCACTCTGCCGGGGAGGCCCGGTGAGGTCCGTGAGGCCCAGAGAGGCCCAGGGAGGTCCAGTGAGTCCCGGGGAGTCCCAGGGAGGTCTGGTGAGGCCCGGGGAGGCCTGTGGAGGCCCGCAGAGGTCCGAGGAGGTGTGGGGAGTTCCAGGGAGTCCCGGGGAGGTCGGGGAAGGAGGCTTAGATGGCCATCAGAGCAGGAACGTCCAGAGAACCAGGCGCCAGGGCCAGCATGTGGCGGGTCCTCTTGGCCCCTCTCGGCTCCCGTCGGGCCTCTCCTGGCCTCACACTCTCTTAGACATTCCGGGAGCCCCTAGCACAGGCTAAAACCTGTCTCGTCCCTACGGTTGTGTCCAGAGCTCTTCTACCTGGAACGTCCCCTCTTCATTCTTCAAGAAGACACAACCCCGAGCACCTAAGCCACGCCGGTTCCCCGGAGACCGTGTCGGCACTCACCTATGTTTCATCTCTGTCCCTAATGTGTCAGGCCCCCTTCCTCCCAACGATGTGACTCTGTCCTCGCCGATGGGGAATGCGCGGGATGACGCTGACGTGAGGGCCCGTGCCTTCTCGGAGCCTAATAATCTGCTGAGGATCGTACGGACTTTGAAATGCACTTTGAAGAGAAGGCGCCGGGGCCAGAAGAGCCACTGACACCTTCAGCCAGGAATCCAGAATAGAGACCACAGGAGGCCAGCAACTAGAACATGTCTGTGACCCAAACTGAGCCTCTGCACAAACCACGGGAGTCGGGACATCTGTCCCTGCAGCCACATGACTGGCCCCAGAACTGGCGCAGGTCCTGTGCCTTGTGGGTGGGGAGCGCGAAGGCTGGGGGTCTTCTACACACACGAGCCTCATGTCTCTAACATGTCAGTGCTGGCCGGGGCCTGCCCGGCTCCCGCACTGCTGCACGGGGACACACCTGTGCCTGCAAACGCCTTTCCCCCAACTGTTCAAATGTTCGGGTTGAATATTGTTCCCTTAATGTTCTTGGCTCCCAGCCAGTCCCCTGATACAATCTGAATGAAGGTTGCTTTTTGGAAGGACGGCTACCCTGAAGTTCCTTCTACCTTAATTCACAAATTTCATGTCTCCCTTTCCAGCCTGGACATCCGTCCAGCGGCTTAGCTCCCCTGCACTTGCTGAGCGAAAATCTTCCATATGAGGTGAAAGTAAAGGCTCCTCCCCAGCTACAGCGTGAAGAGCACCCAGCAGAGTTCTGGGGTGACACCGTGACCCCATACACACAGGCACCTAGGAAATCCATTTTCTTAATGAGTGCGGTCATTTGTGAGGGTCCGAGGAGGAGTCGATATGCAGCATTAGGCCCAGGTGAGGAGATTTCAAATATTTAGGATTCTCTAATTCTTTCAATTCCTTTTTTAAAAGAAATTTATAATTGATTTTTAGAGAGAGAGGAAGGGAAAGGGAGAGTGAAGCATCAATCAGCTGCCTCCTGCACACCCTCTGCCGGGGATGGAACAGGCAGCCTTTCCATGCTCAGGACCAGGCCAGACCCACCGAGCCATGCGGCCAGGGCTGACTTACTGTTGTCATTAATCCTCACCCAAGGATATTTTCCATTGATTTTTAGAGCTACTGCAAGGGAAAGAGGGAGACAGAGAGAGAAACATCGATGTGAGAGACACAACTGGTTGCCTCCCACACGGGCTGGGGATCGAGCCTGCAACCGAGGTCCGTGCCCGTGACTAGAATTGAGCCCGAGAACCTTCAGTCCACATGCTGATGCTCTAGTCACTGAACAACCAGCCGGGGCAAGTAACTTTTTTCTTCTTAAGGCTAAATGTACAATGGGGTAAGTTTCACTTAAGACACCACCTTTACAGGTGAGTGCCATGCAGGATTCTGGAACAGACTTGTCACTCATGGACCCTCCGCCGTCGCCCTCAGCTCCCGCAGCCCCCGTGACCGGGAGGAAGTCACTTCTGAACTACGACGATAACCAGAGAGGCGGTCGTGCACATGGTCCCCTCTGGGCACCTGTCCAAGCTCACCCACCTGCAGACTGGACACGCGGGACTGGCGCTCATGCAGCGTCCTGCCACGCGGCTGCACCGCCTGCAGCCTCACAGGCTGGCCCATGCATTTTTTTTTATTTTTATTTTTTAAAATATATTTTATTGATTTTTTACAGTGAGGAAGGGAGAGAGATAGAGAGTTAGAAACATCGATGAGAGAGAAACATCGATCAGCCGCCTCCTGCACATCTCCTACTGGGGATGTGCCCGCAACCCAGGTACATGCCCTTGACCGGAATTGAACCTGGGACCTTTCAGTCCGCAGGCCAACGCTCCATCCACTGAGCCAAACCGGTTTCAGCTGGCCCGTGCATTTTTACAGAGTTTTACAAGCTCTAGAGCAGTGATGGCTAACCTATGACACGCGAACTCATTTTTTTGGTTGATTTTTCTTTGTTAAATGGCATTTAAATGGCATTTAAATATATAAAATAAATATCAAAAATATAAGTCTTTGTTTTACTATGGTTGCAAATATCAAAAAATTTCTATATGTGACACGGCACCAGAGTTAAGTTAGGGTTTTTCAAAATGCTGACACGCCGAGCTCAAAAGGCTCGCCATCACTGCTCTAGAGCCTCGGACTAAACAGCCCGGCATCAGCACCACCCGCAGCTGCCACGCCCTCAGGGAGCTCCCCCTGGGCCCTCGGCGCACACTGGCCTCGGGTCCCCCTGAGCCTCCCCGCTCACCTCGCCTTGGCACTGAGGACCTCACAGAATGCGAGACAAGAAGGGGGTGTGAGCCCTTCTGCCAACCAGGTCCAATGACTTGCTGCGGACGCACAGCACGGGGCAGTCAATCCGCCACGGGCTTGCCATCCCGCAGGAGGAGCGCCGCGGTGGGATCCTGCCACTCTGCCCCTCCCTCCTGAACCACGGCTTCCCCTCGATAAGCAAGACGTACGGACGTAGGGACGTACACGTATGAAACCAAGTGGGCTTTCCCCAGCAGCTTTTGAAGTGCATCCTTTGGAATTTCCCACTCCTCCGTTGGGTCCGCAGGAGGCCATACAGATGTTTTCTTTGTCACTGGTATTGCTTATCTCCCCCAAGTTCACATCGCTGAAGCGGAAGTTCAACAAAAGTGACAACAGTGGCTGATGCTGACCGAGACCACGCAACGTGGGCATCACAACCTCTGCGGTACCCGGTACCTTCCGCGCCGGGGCCTCTGTGGAAAGTGGGAAAAGCCCAGAGGGGCGGCCACGGACACCATGCCTGGACGCCTCTGTCCTGAGCTACCTGCGGGGCAGGGACCGTGTCATTCAGGTGCAGGGACACGACCTGTGGCTTACCTGAGGGCTCATTGTGGAGCCCAGCTACTGCCAGTGCAATGGCAGCGCCTTCCTGTCCTGGGAAGACCCACAGGAGCATCTCAGAGTCCTAATCCTGTATCAGTGGGCGTCCAGCCTTGGCCAATGTGGTCCTTATGGGGCCAATCGTTAGCTTTGGTGGTCGGTGCCTCAACGTGCAGGGCTTTCTAAGAAAACAGAATCCCACACAAAGCAGAGGGCTGGGAAGCTGTCATTGGTCTGAGGGCGTACCCTAAGTGCTTGGTCCAGCACTTCCCTTGGCAACAAATAACTCGAACGGAGTCATCACAGAAGCAGATCTAGACAATCAAAGGACCCACCCACAGAGGGACCCCTCTGCAGCACCCTGACGTGGGCCGTGCCTCTGCTCCTTCCCCAGGACTCGGCTTCCTCCCGGGTGGACAGAGGAGCGTGGCAGGTGGCCCACGGTGGGACGGTCTAGTTGGGGGCGACCTTACCGTCCGTGTTCTCATACAACTGCCTCCCGGTTGCGACCTCCAGGCCAGAATGAGACGCCTTCCTCAGCCAAATGGCTGCCTCCCTCCCCCCCTCCCCCCCTCCCCTCCCCGAAGCCTGTGCTGGGATAACTTATCACACAGCCAACGAGGACTGTCTAGTCTCCCCTTCGCTTCAAGGTATTAAATGATAGGATTACACTCACCTGGGTTTTTAATTATGTCAAGAGGCTTTCTGAGAATTACAATTTCTTAATTAACTCATCTTCTTAAACTCGGCAACATTCTTTATATCCATAAAATGAACCCGGAGGCAATGAGATGGCATTTAAAACCTGCAAGCAAATAACGCTTTAAATGTACGACCAATTCTGAGGGCTTTTCCCTCACGCCTTCTAAACTGGCCGATCCACGCAGGGTCCTGAATCCATGCTCTGACCCCGCACGCAGAGGGCTGCTTCTCACATTCACCGCCGCAGGGAATCGCGCTGAGCCACGGTGCCCCGCTCGGCCTGGAGGGGACCCGCCGCAGGGATGCCAGACTGTCCTCCTCACAGGTGGGGGGGGGGGGCACAAAGCAGGGGAAGGGCGCGTCACACTCAGCTCTGGAACCCTCTACAGAGCCCCATACCTCTCTCAACGCGCTTAACATGACCCACGTATTTTATGTAGCCCCCAAATCCCACCTACTCTGAAAAATCCTGATGTTTTCAAGCCATCGAGTCTATAACAAGTTTAACAATATTTATTTAATGAGGAGATATTCCAAACCAGCAAAAACGTGTAAGAACAGACACACACTCCACCTCAATGCGCCCCCTGGTTCTGGAGCCGGCACCTGCGCCCGCCTCCCGCTGGCTTCCCCTCGGCAGTCACTGCTGCGGAAATGGTTTGTGTGTCTTCTCGCCTTCATTTTCGCCTCCATCCCGTCTGAACACATTAAACAAAGCGCCGGATTCGAGGGTGTTTTGAAACGCCACGTAAATGGCACCATTTAGTCAATCCACTCTGCAATTTTTGTCTACCATTATGTTAGGGATTTATCCATGGGGATACGTTTGTATAAATAGTTTATCACAGAATCACACTGTTTCAATATGCCACCACTTACACTTCCTTCTCCTCTTGGACCGCGTTTCTTTTTGCCGTCAGGAAGGGCGCGGCGCGGCGCTCCTGGGGGACCTGTTCAAGAACGTCTCCGGGAAAAACCCAGAAGCAGCGAACTCACTTAGGAGGTCCCTGCACATGAAAGGGCGGGTGGGGTTTCTCTGTAAGCGTCTCCTTCTTCCAATGATGTTATGTCGGCCCTAAGAACCGTTAGACAATTAAAAAAATAAACACTTTCCGGAGACCCATTAGTATAATTAGGAAGTCTTCTTTCAATTACAACTTAAATCTCTATGTTGGCCAAGAGCGTGGTACTATTATTAAAAATAAACAGTGATGGCCGGCCAGGGAGCAGTGAGACGGGCCGTGGATGACTCGCTGAGAAAAGGACATTAAGCCCTGTCAGAGGACGAGCAGAGCGGCAGGGCCGGGGTCTGAGTCAGAGAAAAGGCGAGAGCCCGTCCTGGAGCCCAGCAGTGTCGCGGCCCAGCCACCCTCCGGCCGTTCTTCAGCCTCCTCGTTCGCGCCTTTGTGCTTGCTCAGGTCTTAGTGACAGCTACACAGTCTTCCAGACAGAACGTTGTCCCTTGAGGTCTTCAGGTGCAGAAAAAGCCTGTTTGCTGGCTCCAAACCCCTGCCTTTCTTCTCAAGCTTCCCCTCATCTCTCATCTTAAAGTAACTTGATATGAGCTTTTAAGAAAATTTATTGGGGTGACATTGGTTTCCAAACCATACAGGTTTCAAGGGTACAACTTAATAAAACATCACTGCACACTGCACCATGCGCCCAGCGCCCCAAGCGGAGTCTCTTTCCTTCTGCATTTACCCCCCTCTGCCCCCACCCCTCCCCTCCCCTTCCCTCTGGCTATCACCACATTATTGTCTGTGTCTTTGTGTTATGTTTTTTGCGTAATCCCTTCACCTTCTTTCATGCAGTCCTCCAACGCCCCTCCCCATAGCTGTCAGCCTGTTCATGTATCCATATGCCTCTGTCTCCATATTGTTCATTAAAAACATTTTGAAACGAAGTCTGTAGAATAGGAATAGTAGAACAACTGGTCTACAAATGGCTGATAGTTCTCTCCTTGGTCAAACTGAAAGGCAAACCTAGCCTGTGGCTCTTGGGGACAGCTAGAGGTGACTCCAGTGCTTCCCTCTCTCGCTCCCAGCTTCTCTGCAAGCCGACACCCGCCCGCCCAGCCGCGTGTCAGAAACATGCAACAGCCCCCATGAGGAGGGCTCCTTGGATGTCTGCCCAGTTAATAAGAAGACTGTAAATGCTATTGTGAAATAACCAAACTAATGACCCCCTGCAGTTTGAGGAAACTAAAACTCCAGGGCAGAAACTCACACGGTTCAAAATCACCAGAGGAGCAAGGAAGGGCAATTTCTACCTTCACAGCAGCGCGCAGCGCAGGTGCGGACAGGCTTACACGGCGGGAGAGCGCACACGCTGGAAGGAAAATCACAGCTTGAACAACTAGAATCTCGAAGGTTGCAAAGGCCACAGAATGGGACGCCAATATCCCTCAGGGAGGACAATGCCACCTGCTGTCACAGTGCAAGGGGACTGCCCCCGAAAGGGCTGTGACAACAGATGCACACCGGGTTCCTGAATGGGAACACTGAGGACATTTCAGAACTAGACCCGGGGGTATCTATACATTTCATATCATCACCACCACCATCCTCCTCACCATCATCACTGCTGTCATCATTGTCTTCTTCATTTCTACCATCTTCATCATTTTCTTCACCATCATCAGCACCACCACCATCTTCTTCCTCCCCATTATCACCATCATCTTGATCATCATCTTCCTCCTCATCATCACCCAACAGCGCACTCTGCCAGCTACGTTCAGGAAAACAACTCATTAAGCTCTTGGGCACCCATAGGGTGTGAATGCCTAGATCACCCCCACTTTACCGTGAAGCCCTGGTCATTCACAGAAAAACAGTAACTTCTCCAGGGCCATCTGGCCAAGAAGAGCGGAGTCAGGATTCTCCCCAGGCCTGTCTTTCTCCAGCCCTTGGAGTGAGCCTTGTGGAAAGGAGTGTGGCTCTTCCCAATCAGCCAGACTAAGGCCCCAATCTAACTGCCTACCCACCGATGCCTGCCCTCACCCTCACCACCTCAACTGGGTCTTGTTTCCATAGAAGACAGGAGGAGAGAGAGAGACACTTTCCTATAAGGTCCAGCGGCAAAAGTAGGGCAGACAGACAGGCCCAGGCCCTCAGGGGCTCTCAACCAATTCTCGATGACCTGCAACCTGCCCTCTATCTCAAGGACTGGAGATTCTGCACTGATAGCCTCCCCTATTTTTGGCTATGTGTGTGAGGACTGGCCTCCTGCCATCAAACACTTAGTAAGGACCTACTGTGTGCACAGGATTGGCACTGACCAAGGGAGACTGAAAGAGGCCCACAAAAAGACCGCCTTGGGAGGGGATAGAAAGGGATTTAAGAACAACCACGTGCTGTGCTGGGAACAGGTACCAGGAGATAACAGGCCACCAAGGAGAAATAGTGACACGCTCACATGGAATAATAATGTTGATGGTGGAGGAGGAAAAACTGCCTACTGTGTGCTAGGCACCGTGTGTATTTTACACTCGTCATCTCCTTCCACCCTCAGAATAACTCGTGAGGCAGCCCCCCTTTCG
>NW_005871783.1:112785-118613 GCF_000147115.1 Myotis lucifugus | reverse complement strand
TTCTGTCCTGGTGAAGCAAAATGAGGTGGACAAAGAGGAACAGGCTGGGATTCCCAGGTAGCACGTGGTTGGTGGTGTGTGTGGTGTGTGTGTCTGTTTTCATCAGAAGACAAACTAAGTACAGTGGGCCATTTGTCAGCAGATGCTTGTATGTACCTCAACGATTCTAACCAAATCGGAGAAGTAGAGACAGTCACCTGTGGGTAGAGACAGTAGGGTAACCAGCTCTTACGGAAGACACCCTTGAAATACCCATGACAGCCAGACGGAGGGCAAAACCCTTTATAACTTACTCCCAAAGAGCTGCCCGGCCACACCCTGAACTCTGGCTCCCGGGCCAGGGCAGCTCAGATGACACCCATCCCATTCTCCTTCTGAAGGTGAACCTGATGCTCCGCAAGTTCAAGTCTCCGGCCAGAACCTGGCATCTCTCCGACAGTTTGCACATGTTGGATGCCATCCTGGTTTGAAGTTTCTGCACATTCCTTAATGGACTCAGAGTCGTGGAGTGCTCTGTTAATTCCCTTGTTGGGAACAACTGTTGGTGCAACTAGGGTACCACCGGAGTCCCCTCTGGGCGGCAGGCATCCCTGTGACATGCCAGGTGAATGAGTTACCGACTCCGGGGTCAGCCGAGCCTTTCTGTAAATAATTCGTGACATTTAGGACATTTAGACTGAAACCTGGGTTGCAGACACAGGCGGAGGGAACAGTCATGGGGGGTCATGGGGCGGGGAGAGGCAGAGCCACTTGGGCATCCTGTGATGGGAGGGAACACGTTGGAGGAGGATCCTGCTGGTTCACCCCCTTAAACACTCTTGGCAAGAGATTCATGCTCACAACCACTGAGGCAGGGCCTCCCCTGCTCCAGGGAATCTGTGATCACATTTGTGAATGGAGTGGCTGGTGGGAAGTCCCTGACCATGGCCAAAGGGACCCTGAGCCCCAGCTGCCAGGTGGGCACAGGTGGAAGGGAGCCCCTGGGCCAACCTAACCACTAGGCACTGCCTCACAAGGTAAGACCAAGGGGGTGAGACCGCCCTTATTAAAATGTCTCATTTGCCCTGGCTGGTGTTTCCCAGGGGTTAGAGCATTGGCCCAAATACTGAAGGGTCTCAGGTTCGATTCCCAGTCAAAAGCACATACCTGTGTCGCAGGTTCCATCCCCTCATGCGGAGGTAACCAACTGATGTGTCTCTCACATTGATGTCTCTCTCTCTCTCTCGCTCTCGCTCTCACTGTTACTCTCTCCCTCTCCCTCTATCCCTCCCTTCCACTCTCTCTGAAAATCAATGGAAAACATATCTTCAGATGAGGATTAGCCAAAAATAAATAATAAAAAACTCATTTAACCCCAAACAGCTGGAGAAGTGTCGTCCTTGGTACAGAACATTAATGGGTGTCATACATTCTTTTCCCACACGGAGCCCGGGAACCCAGCCTGCCTTCTGTGCCGGCGCTGCGGGCCTGTGCTGACCAGCTGCCCCCAGCCCAAGCTGGACAGCACACACCTGGAGCTCCCAGTGGGCTGGCTGCCT
Source organism: Myotis lucifugus (assembly GCF_000147115.1). Lineage (NCBI taxonomy): Eukaryota > Metazoa > Chordata > Mammalia > Chiroptera > Vespertilionidae > Myotis > Myotis lucifugus. The sequence continues at coordinate 117,075 of NW_005871783.1, read as the reverse complement.
GGGACAGGCAGGTTCCGAGGTTGTGTGCAGAAGAGTCAGGCCTTAAGGTGAACAAGGGAGGCAAGAGTGGAGTTCCGCAGAAATCCATGCACCTCCGTCACAGGGAGGGGAAGCCCAGCCCACCGTCATCAACACACGCCACTCGTTCATTTATTCATACAACATGTACACTGTTAATTTCCTGGGAAGTACAGATGCAGGAGACAAGCTCAAAGGCGTGGCTACCTGACTCCACGCCTAACACTGGTGTCTGAAAACCAGGAGCACAGTTACCAGTTCCCTCACCACGGTTCTCTCCAGGATCTCTGAACATCAGACACATTTTCATCCCCGAGTTTTGAAGCGAGCCGCACCATCGGGGAGATGGGAATTGGGGAAGAGGGTCCCTGTGGACAAGGCCAGCTGGACGGGCTCCGAGAGGGCAGGAGATAAACCCGATAGGTCCCACCTGTGATCAGCAGCGCGCTGGGTCCCGGTTTCCGATAATCCTTCACCCGTGGCGGGTGTCGTGGGAGGCAGCCCCCTAAAGTCAGGGCCCCAGCACCCGTTACAGAGAGAGCGGCCTCCGTGGGTTTTTAAATAAACATACAGCACATCTGTGGACAGAGCACGTACCAAGCCTGCCTGTGGCGCTTACCTGCCCCCACGCCACGTCCACGCTCCGCTCCCTCTCCAGCCCCACCTGGCCAGCAAGGCCACTTCCTACAGGAGTCCCACCTGACGCCCCTCGAGAAGGCTACATGGTCTTTACTTGCCTTTTACCCTTTGTCAGGAAAATAAGACGTTTCGAGGCCCTGCTCTCTGAGGTCAGGGGACATAACAGAATTTAAAGCAGAAACTTCACACGAGAAAGGGGAGGGAACCTGTGGACTCGCCTCATGGCTACGAGACACAGAATTTGGGGAGTTGGGTTCCTTTAACAGCATCAGGTGGTTTTCTACATGAGTTTACAAGCGAGGACTCTGTTTTTTTCTGTGACCAGATTTATGACCCACTCAGGAGTGAATGGTGTGACAGAAGCCAATGAAAATACCACCCACTCTGCTGGCGGCGGGCTCCCTGTCAGGGTCCCGGGAAGCACCCGGCAGCCACCGTCTGGTTTCACTTCCACACGAGCCCAGTGGGGCAGCGTCCACGGCTGAGAGGCTGAGAGGCCAGCACGTGACCACAGTGGGGGGAGTCAGGATTGCACCGCAGGCCTGTGGGCATCTCCTCCACGGTTAGGAGGAGGTGGACGGTGCTCTGACAAGCTGCTCGGTGGCCCCAGTGTCCCATGTCCCGGAATTCTCCCCGCAGGTCTAGACGTCGCTGCCCAGGCACCTTCATTATCTGGTCTGAGAACTAAAGGGTCCTGTGAAAGGTTTGTAGCTCCACTTCAAGGTGGGTTCTGGAAAGGCTGCAGGGACACAGGCAGGGAAGGCGGCCACGCCCACCTGTAGGAGCCCAGGACCCCGCCTGGCCCCGCATCCCCGCTTTGACTGAGCAAATGGTTAGGAAACAGCATTTTATCCTGTGGGCGGCTCGCACCGCAACAGCCCGGAGCCCAGCCTGCACAGAGGAGCTGCTCCTTTCATCCCTTCCACATGGTCGGTCAACATTTCTTCGCTACCAATTAGCCAATCTGCTTGATCAAACCTCCCCCAGCCTCAGCACCAGGGGTGGCTCCTAAATGAATGGTGAAAGGCGACCAGGATTCCCCTCACAGGCGGCACGGCCCGCTCCCGCTCAGAAGACTGGCACATGCAGGACTGGCGGGTGCACAGAAACCGGGTCGGACGGGCTTTGCCCCCCTCGGCCAGAGTTCAGCCCATCTCCAGGGCACAACACGTTTGCTTTGCCGCCTGAACCGGCTGAGGAGGACAAGAGGACTTCCTCTAACTCGCGGGCTTCCAGGTTATAAACTCAGTGACACGTGGCCCCATCAGCCAGGAGCAGCTCCTCTTCCACCTCCAATGTCCCAGGAAATCCGGTTTTCCTTTTCTTACCCTCTCCTGCCGGAATGGGTTTGAAAATTCAGATCCGTCAGAGAGTCTATGTGAGAACACCCTTCCTTTTCTCGTTGCACGGGCCACATGGGATCCGCTGATGCTAACCCCAGACACCCACCATCCCAGGAGGCCATAACGGAAATCCACCTTTCCCTGCCCTGGCTGTTCGCTCAATGGATGGAGCGTCAGCCTGAGGACCGAAGGGTCGAGGGTTCAATTCTCGATCAGGGGCACCTACCTGGGTTGCAGGTTCGAACCCCGGCCCTGGTTGGGTTGCATGCAAGAGGCAACCAATCGATGTGTCTCTTTCACATTGAAGTTTCTCTCTTTCTGTTTTTCTCTCTCCCTCTTTCCCTCCCTCCCTTTCACTTCTCTAAAAATCAAAGGAAAAAATATCATTGGGTGAGGATTAACAAAACAAAAGAGATGAAGGAAAGAAGGCCACCTTCCCCTGGAAGTGCTCCTGCCTACCCCGAGGACAGAGACTGGCGGAAAGCCTGACCACAAGCAGCTGAAGCCAACATGGGACGGGTGGGCTTCTGGGGCCAAGAATCAGAGTCTGCTGGCTTCCGACGGCCGTGACCACCGCCGTCCCAGGGCCGGCTTTTCCTCTGTGCACTGGCTCCGTGCTCCCCGGAAGCATGCCAGACTCCTGCTTGGCACCAAGCAGAGTTTCTTGCCCAGAATGTGGGTTCTGAGGGGGGAGCAGCTGAGGGTTCACAGGGTGACCCATGAGGTGTTCACAGGTGTGACTCATGAGGTTCACAGGTGTGACTTGGGAGCTGTTCACAGTGAAGCATGGTAGCAACCATGCCTGGGTAAAAATTGCTGTTTAATATTTTAACCCTGCTGATTTGGCTTCTGTAATTATTTGCTTGCTAAAATAATAGAAAAGTTATTTTCTGAACTTATATAAGTTATCCCATTTGATTGAATACTCCATTGATTGTGGTTTGAATACCCCATTGATAGTGATCTTACTGGTCTCTTGAAACACATTCCTCTGCACCTGGAGACCATGACAGCACAATTACTCTAAATGGCCTCAGTGGCTCCAGATAATGTGTTTCCATTGACTCAGTGGTCCCAAGACCCAAAACTATAATTAATCTTTGTAAGATAACTAACTTGCTCAATCTAAGCTTCTGTAACAAACTGCTTTTTAGAAACCAGGTTCCTCATCCCAAACCTCGAGATGTAATCAATACCTTTGTGATATTTGCCTATATAAGTGTAATGTTTCGGCCAAGAGGGCACTACGAGATTTGGAGAGCATATTGCCCCCTCATAGTCCCGGCTTTGAAATAAATGTAGCTCCTTAATTCGACTTCTTGAGGCGTCCTTGTGTGATTCGCAGGGTACAATACAACAGCAGATGTGACTCTGGGAGCTGTTCACAGGGCTACCCATGACGTGTTCATAGGTGCGACTCAGGAGCTGCTCACAGGTGTGACTTGGGAGGCTCACAGGTGTGACTTGGGAGGTTCACAGGTGTGACCCATGAGGTGTTCACAGGTGTGACCCGTGAGGTGTTCACAGGTGTGACCCGTGAGGTGTTCACAGGTGTGACCCGTGAGGTGTTCACAGGTGTGACCCGTGAGGTGTTCACAGGTGTGACCCGTGAGGTGTTCACAGGTGTGACCCGTGAGGTGTTCACATGTGTGACCCGTGAGGTGTTCACATGTGTGACTTGGGAGGTGTTCACAGGTGTGACTTGGGAGGTTCACAGGTGTGACCCATGAGGTGTTCACAGGTATGACCCATGAGGTGTTCACAGGTGTGACCCATGAGGTGTTCACAGGTGTGACCCGTGAGGTGTTCACAGGTGTGACTTGTGAGGTGTTCACAGGTGTGACTCATGAGGTTCACAGGTGTGACTCAGGAGCTGCTCACAGGTGTGACTTTGGAGCTGTTCACAGGTGTGACTCATGAGGTGTTCACAGGTGTGACCCATGAGGTTCACAGGTGTGACTCATGAGGTTCACAGGTGTGACTCAGGAGCCGTTCATAGGTGTGACTCGTGAGGTTCACAGGGTTACCCGTGAGGTGTTCACAGGTGTACCTTTGAGTGGGTGAGCTGTGGTTCTGGGTCTCCCTGGAAACCAGACAGGACCCTCAGCTGGTTCTTCGGTTACAATCATACACTGTAAGGAATTCACCACCACCCTGGGCCCATCCTGCTACTACTCCGTCAGCCCTACCGTCCGTGTGTCTGTGCGGATCACTGCTGTGGGCAGGGGGAACACGGGATGGAGGGACACGGCCCTGTTGTTGGCCTCCAGCTCCCAGAGCCGCTGCGGGG
>NW_005871783.1:97679-104107 GCF_000147115.1 Myotis lucifugus | reverse complement strand
CTGCCTACTGCGTGCCCATGGCCTCTGACCCCTGTGCCTGATCCTGCACTTCTGTGGCCACTGTGATTGTCCAGCATCCGTGGTTTAAGGCCCAGGCCTGCCTTTTACAGCGATCTGACCTTGACGGTGTCCTCTGAGCTTGCCGACCAGTTTCCTCATTTGTCAAGTGGGGCCAATGACAACAAACTTCATAACATTGTTAGGAGGACTAAAAATCATGTATGCAAAGGCTCGGGACTCCCCAGGGCACTTTCCTCCCAGTGCACAGACCACAGGAGCAGAGGGAGGGGCTGAGGCAGGTCAAGTCCCGCCCACAGCCTGAGGCTCTAAGTCAGCGGTTCTCCACCTGTGGCTCGCGACCCCTTTGGCGGTCGAACGACCCTTTGACCCTTTCACAGGGATTGCCTAAGACCATCCTGCATATCAGACCATCCTGCATAACAGTAGCAACATTACAGTTATGAAGTAGCAATGAAAATAATTTTATGGTTGGGTCACAACATGAGGAACTGTATTTAAAGGGCCAGAAGGTTGAGAACCACTGCTAAAGTTTTATTGGGACACAACTGCACCCACTTATTACAAATCGTCTGAGGCTGCTTTTGTGCAGTGGCAGACTCGAAAAGGTCCCAAGGCCACAACGGGTCACTGTCTGGCCCTCAGGAAAAGGCCAGGCGACATGATTACAGGGGCCTGCCTTGACCTGCAGCTACTTTAAACCTGATTTCAGGCCTTGGAAACCCCATGGCCTTTCAGAGAATCTGTTTTGGAGTCTTTATCCAGTTTGGATAGGAGTTACTTACTTATTGATATAAAAGAACCATAACTGGGTAAAAGAGATCCACACATTAGCATATGGTAAGCACTTAGGGACAAACTCTGAGAATGCACCAAAAGTACTTGAAAACGACCCGAAACTTTCCTGAGGGATTTCGGTGGTGACTGAGCTAACAAACCCAAGCCCTGTTTGTAGGTTGAAGACCGATGCTGGAGTTTCTCCAAGTTCATCTCTACACTCACAGGACGCAATCACCCCTGATTGAAAACTGACAAACATGAACACACAATTTGCAAAAGAAAGCGGGGAGGGCAAAACATATTGGCCAAATGCCTAACCTTTCAGCTAATTCAATACATGCATAGCTGATGCCATCGTGTGCCTGTCCCGCTGGAAAACATGTTGAAAGGGTTGGCCATCGAGAGGCCTCGGTCAGGGGAGGTGTGGGAACAGGAGTGTCCCCAAATCCTCACTGGAAACATAAATGGGCCCTGCCTCTCTGAAATGTCCTTGAGCCACGTGGATCCAGGGCTGTGTATGAACCGCCTCTCAACTAGAAATTCTGAATTCTGCTTCCACTGCTCCACTGTGATGAGAAGAGCTATCAGATGTTTACATAGATTTTCATCATGGTGTCGTCTCCAGCAGCAAAGAACGTCCTTCTATCCCCCACAACACATGTGTACCACATGCATACCACACATACGCATGTGTGCAACACACCCACGCACATGCTTGTACACACGTCACACTGGCATGTGCATGTGTGTGCAGACACATGTGTACACACAGTATACCACACTATATGCATGCATGTGTGCACGCTACATGTGCACCCATGAACACATCATACATGTATGTCCACATGATGACACATCACATATATACAATGCTATGCATGGAAATTGAAGTGCTGGCCAAGCATGTGCTCCCACGGGCTTAGGCGAGGCACACCCTCAGGAGGGCGAGGCCCAATTCCCAGTCTCCCCCATGTCTGCACCCTCCCCTCAGCCGCCGCGCCCCTTGGAGACCCATAACCTCGGGGCGACTGGAGCAGAGAACACAGTTCTTCACCTGGCCCTGAGGGTCCCTCTGAGCCGGCCTCTCGGTGGCTGCAGGGCGCGGGGACCCCTGGAACTTAGCTTCTGAAGCCCTTGGTACTTTGGCAAAGGGTGGGTGAGAGCAGAGTGAGGGGCAGTGGGACAGGGTGAGGACTGAGCCGCCAGCTGGGTGGCAGGCAAGCCACCGCCTAGGTCTGGTTCCCGCCCAACGAGTTGAATGTTCCTGATGCGTGTTTCATAGAATGCTTCCGGATGCAGTGGGGACAGAGGGACAAGACAGCCCTTAGGAACGGCAGTCAAGGCCAGCGGCTGCTACGGGGCAGCCCTCAGTGAAGGAGAGGCAGGGCCTCTGAGCAGAGCCACGCACCCAGGTTAGAACACAGACCCTGCCTCAGGGCCCGATGGGCACCGCCCAGCGGCTCCAGGGGGAACTGGGGCTGGAAGCCAGCCCTGCCTCTGGCTCATCTGAAGCTGGTGAGCCGCGGAGACGGCACACAGAGGGAGGCTGTCCGGCAGGAAGACTCCGGTGCCGTACTGTCATTGTTATCCAATTACACCCTGGGTACCTGGAGCCCACACGGCCCACGCAGGGGCAATCCCATTAGACTGAGACCCTCATCTTACTGTGCTTGGGTAATGGCTTAATAAATAAACCGAGGAAGCCCCACTACAGAGACCCAAGATGAAAAATATGCTGGCTTTTCCACTTTATGCCCATCTTTCTCTAATTATCTAATTACCGTGCTCTCGTATTTTCTTGCCTGTCAGTTCTGGCCTCTGCCGCTCTGAGAGGTGGGAGGGAACTCATCTGCTTCCTCCTGCAAAGATGCCTCCTGGAGGGAGGCTCAAGGCGTGCGACCAGGACCTCGGTCTCTCCATCATACATACCCTCCAGTCACTCCCCAAGCTGTCACCCAGCACTCAGACACGCAGACACACCCACTCACACACTCACATTCACACCTACACTCACTCAAATACACTCACATATACACATTCACATGTACACACTCACACACATACACACATTCACACACACACACAGTCACATACCCACACACACATTCACACATATACTCGCACTCTCACACTCACATACGTAGACACACTCAGTCCAGTATTTTAATAAAACTATGAGACAATGGAGGGGGAAGTAAGTAATTGGCTTAGCGCAGGCAGAAGGGAAGGGAGAGGACGGCAAAAGATCGCTCAATGGGGAAATAACATTGGCATCAGGAAGCCCTTAAGATCCCGCAGATGGCAGGGCCAGCGGTGGGGGAGGGGAAGCCCAAACAGAGGGACAAAGCAGACAGGGCGAGGGCGATCTAGCTGCCTGGCCAGGCGGGCGCCGCACGAGGGAAATAGGGGCCTAGGAGTGTCCAGGATCTGGGGTAAATGGGCCCTCAATGCCTATAGCTATGTTGCATCTACAGTGTTTATGAAGTGAGACACCACCACCAACAGTGATGCATCAAAGACAAGTGTGGCCCCACCTCCCTCTGCCCAACAGCTGCGGACCGTGGCCTCTCCAGGGCGCCTGTGACATTGTAACAGGCCCCGTCCCCACCACCCAGAACCACCCGTCTGGGCCTCCTCAGGTGTCAGCCCATCAAGACACCGGCCTTGGCCCCAAGGGTAAGAGCAATTAGAGGGCGTGGGTCTGAACGCCAGCTCAGGGCGTGGGGCTGTGCGCGGGGCTGTCGTTTTCCTGGTGGGGACAGGAAGATGGCTGCATACGGGATCACACTGACCCACGGCTCAAGTTGGCCCCTAACCCTCTCTCCCCCAGCCTCCAGGTAAAACCCAGGCTTAGCACCTGGATCAGGAACATCCCGCACAGATCGGTGGCTTACACCGCGTCTAACGAGGGCCTCTAATCCGACAGTGAGACCATTTCAAGCAAAGCCCTAGGCTCCCCCTGGTACAGACGGCAAACATGTTTGGTTCGAGGCTGCGTCCTGGCTTCAGAGCCACAGAAAGGAGGCTCGCGCTCAGGAAAGGGAAAGGGGTGATGGGACGCAGTTGCTCCGCGAGGTTCCCATGCCCAGCAGGCACTGGGCATCGCCCTGAATGGCTGTCATGCTAACAATGCACAGCCCCAGACCTGTGTTTTAAGAGGCAAAACCACAATCATCGCTGCACGGCCTGATCGCAGCTCCACATGCTCTGCACCAACGAACCAGCTGTCGGCGATGGGGCGGGGCCCGCTGGTGATGCCAGGCTGAATGGCCGGCTCAGCCAGCTCCCACCGCATTAATCCTTCCCTTTCGGTAAAAACCCAATCACTTCCTGGAGTGGCCACAGCCTCTAGCAGTCAGTCCTGGGGCGGCGCGATGGAGATTACCAGCGCACTGTGTTAGGAAATAAGTAGATAAGCACCCGCCGCCAGGCTCCCAGGGGACACGCAGGACGCGGACTCCTTCACAGAAACGCCGACCAGTGTCCGCCCTCCACGCGGTCTCGCTGTCAGCTCCCCGCACCCTGGAGCGCAGCCAGGAATGTCCCCGATACACACGCTCTCCTCAAGGATGCCTCTCCCAACAGAAGTTGTAACCGGGGTGACATGTAAGCAAGGAGGAACAGTATTATTTCAAAACGGGTAAGGGAGGGATGCAAAAAGAGAACTACGTAGCAGGTAGCAGCGTGGAGGGGTGCTTTCCCAGGAAACACCCCCTTTCCCAGAGAGGAGGGGAGGCGCTTTTCTGTCTAGGAGAGGGGAGCACCCCCTCTCTTGCAGCCCCCCTTCCGCTCAGAGCTGGAGGAAGTGATTAATTAGGGCCTCCTGGGAGCTTCTGCCTCAGAGAGCCGCTGGGGACTTCTCCTCAGAGGCCGTCCTGGCCAAATCCTCCTTTCAGAACCGACAATGGGCGGGGCTCCCACACCCGCCAAGGGCACAGGCACCAGCACTGGCACCCGCACTGGCACCGGGGCGCCAGGGCGCCAGGGGCAGGAGGCCAGGCTGGGAAAGGGCTCCCTTCTTGGCACTTCCTTTCTAAAGGGAGGAGAGGCCACTAATGACATAATTTCAAGTGAAAGAAGGAAGCAACCAAGCACCTGCTCTCAAGCTCCGCTCCTCCCAGCCCCTCTCCACCTGCCCTGCACCCCACTGAACCCCGCCCCCCTAAGCTGCCGGATTTAAACGCAGCCCCTGCAAACCCAAGTGGGTCAGCCTCAGGGTCCCAACCGGTCCCCAAAACAAACCTTGGCACGTTGAAGAGAGACCTTGGCGACCCTCGTTTTTATTTTTCAATTAGGAAAAGGCGAAACCACGATTCTCACGCCTCCACAGAGCCATCTCGTTAGTGGCACCTTTTCTCAGGTTGCAGGGGAGGTGAGGCCTCCAGGCTGCTGCTGCTGAAAGTCTAACGCGTGTGCAGGTGAGGACCACGGAGGCAACAGCAGGTGAGCAGGGAGATTTTCAGAATTTAAATGCAGACCCTGGCCCTCAAGGCTGAGCCCCTCACAGTGACTCAGGTATGTGGCTCCACGACAGCCGAAGCGGGACTGAATCCTGCTCACAAGAAACCAGGAAGGCACTGCCCTGGCTGGTGTAGCTCCATTGGTTGAGCACTGTCCCAGGCACCTAGAGGTCAGTGGTTCAATTCTCGGTCAGGGCACATGCCCGGGTTATAGGCTGGAGTGTGCAGGAGGCAGCTGATCAATGTTTCTCGCTCTCTCTCTCTCTCTCTCTCTCTCTCCCTCTTCCTCTCTCTCTGAAAAATCAACTATATATATATATATATACTTTTTTTTTTTAATCCTCACCCGAGGATATTTTTTTCATTGATTTCCAGAGACAGTGGAAAGGAGAGAGGGAGAATGGGGGAGGGGAAGGCGGGGGGGAGAGAGAGAGAGAGAGACACCTCAATGTGAGACACATCAATGGGTTGCCTCCCACACATGCTCCTACTGGGGCTGGGGAACCGGCACCAAGGTAGGCTCCCTTGACCTGGACTTGAACCCTGCGGGCATTCAGCTCTAACCACTTAGCAACCTGTCAGAGCAATAAAGACATATTTTTTAAAAAAACACAGAAAGGCAGGCCCGGGCCTCTGTGGCCCTGACTCTGCCCAGCCGAATGCCATGTGAATGGGCTCCCTGTGATACAGCGGAAGACCCCAGGCCCCAGGGGCTGGGAATGATCGCAGCAGGAGCCATTCTTTGCTCCGTGAGGCTCCTGAGCTTCAGGTACACCGCTCTGCCTCCCCACACCTGCATCCCAGGTAAGGCACCCCAACCAGGGAGAGGAGGGGAGGCCGAGTGAGGAGCTCCTGACCCCCCAACCCCGGGTGCCAGACCCCCGTGGGCCAGAACCCCCGTGGACCAGAACCCCTGTGGGCCAGAACCCCTCTGGGCCAGAACCCCCGTGGGCCAGAACCCCGTGGGCCAGAACCCCCGTGGGCCAGAACCCCCATGGACCAGAACCCCTGTGGGCCAGAACCCTCCTCTGACCAGAACCCGATGGGCCTTAACTCCCATGAGTCAAAAGCCCCCACTGACTAGAACCCCTGTGGGCCAGAACCCCTGTGGGTCATAAACTCTCATGGATGAGAATCCCAGTTGACCATAATCCCAGTTGACTAAAATCC
>NW_005871783.1:81424-97375 GCF_000147115.1 Myotis lucifugus | reverse complement strand
CCAGAACCCCCATGGGTCAGAACCCCCGTGGGCTAGAACCCCAAGGGCCAGAATCCCCGTGGACCAGAACCCCTGTGGGCCAGAATCCCTGTGGACCAGAACCCCCGTGGGCCAGAACCCCTGTGGGCCAGAACCCCCATGGACCAGAACCCCTGTGGGCCAGAACCCCATGGGCCAGAACACCCATGAGTCAGAAACCCCCACTGACTAGAATCCCCGTGGGCCAGAACCCCCGTGGGTCAGAAACCTCATTGACCAGAACCCCCGTGGGTCAGAAACCTCATTGACTAGAATCCCCGTGGGCCACACCATGGGCCAGAATCCCCCATGGGCCAGAACCCCTGTGGGCCAGAACCTCTGTGGGCCAGAACCCCCGTGGGTCAAAAACCCCCATTGACTAGAATCCCCGTGGGCAAGAACCCCTGTGGCCAGAATCCCCTGTGGGCCAGAACCCCTCATTGACTAGAATCCCTGTGGGCCAGAACCCCTGTGGGCCAGAACCCCCCATTGACTAGAATCCCTGTGGGCCAGAACCCCTGTGGACCAGAACCCCTGTGGACCAGAACCCCCATGGGCCAGAACCCCTGTGGGCTAGAACCCTATGGGCCAGAATTCCAAGCTAAGCAGTGCAGACAACCTGGTACCAATTTCAGGGGCTGCAACTACTAGGTGTACCAGTTAATAATGTGAATTTTTTTCAATAGCTGGAGTTACACATATGTTGATATATATTTGCGATTTGATATGTGTGCTATTTTGTTGTATTGACAGCAAGCTTCAAAACTTCGTTTGTCAAATTTGCTGAAGGTGTTAACATCATAGATATCTTTATGCTTAAAAATTTCGAATTTTGTGCCCAAAAAAGAGCATATGTGGGAAGTTTTAATTCATTACTTTATTTTGAAGAAAAAGTTATCGTATACTTTGGGAAGCTTACGGTGAACATGCTCCATCTCAAGATACTTATGAACGCTGATTTAAATGCTTTAAAAGTGATGATTGATGTGAAAGACAAAGAACATCCAGGTCAACTGAAAAAGTTTGAAGACCAACAATTACAAGCATTATTGGATGAAGATGTGTGTCAAACTAAAAAACAACTTGCAGAAAGATTAAACGTTGCTCAGCAAACAATTTCTGATCGTTTACAAGCAATGGGAAAAATTTTAAAGGAAGAAAATGGGTGCCACATCAACTGACCGAAAGACAAATGGAAACCAAAAAAGTCATCAGTAAAATGTTGCTTCAACGGCACGAATGAAAGTCTTGTTTTGCGTTGGATTGTGACTGGCGATGAAGTGATTTTATTTTGAGAATCCCAAATGCACAAAATCATGGGTTGACCCAGGTTAACCATCAACATTGACTGCAAGGCCAAATCGCTTCGGAAAGAAGACAATGCTCTGCGTTTGGTGGGATCAGGAAGGTGTGGTGTATTATGAGCTTCTAAAACCAGGTAAAACCGTTAATACTGATTGCTACCGACAACAAATAATCAATTTGAACCACACTTTGATTGTGAAATGACCAGAATGGGCCAGAAGACACGGCAAAGTAATTTTGCTTCATGATGACACACCATCACACACTTCAAAATCAGTTAAAGACACGTTAAAAGATCTTGCCTGGGAAGTCTTAACCCACCCCTTGTATTCACCAGACCTTGCTCCTTCAGATGACCACTTGTTCTGATCGATGGCACACGCACTTTCTGAGCAGCACTTCAAAACGTACGAAGAAGTGGAAAATTTGGGTCTCTGAATGGTTTGCCTCAAAACAAGAAAAGTTCTATGGGGACGGTATCCACAAGTTACCTGAAAGATGGGGGAAATGTGTAGCTAGCGATGGACATTACTTTGAACAAAACACTTTGGATGTTCCTCTTGAAATTATCATGTTTTCTTTGATTACAAAATCCACCATTATTACCGGTACACCTAGTAAAGTCTGTCACCGTCACCGCGTTTGAAAATCACAGATTGTTTGAGAACACTATGCTCACAGTGTAAAACCCCTCCCCCACAGCACATACCACAGCCCACAGGCACAGCTCAGGTGTATCAAGGTGGAAGCACCTCCTGCAATAAATGTGCACCCACAATTCCTGGGGCCAGGAAGACTATTTGTGAAATGTTTCAACCAAAAATACTCCACCGAAACACCCCCACCTCTTGAAGATGCTCCGACCTTCCCCTGAAGGAGCCCTCCCTCAACCAGGAGGGAAGTACCTGAGCTCCGACTCCAGCCACGCCCCCATCACCTTCAAAGGATCCCAGACTTCAGAATGGATTTCAAAGGCCCCTGCAGTTTTGGCAGCGTGACATTTTATGTCTTATATGCCACTTTTATTAGCCAGGATTGCAGAAAATTGATGCTTACCAGCCATTAACATTTCAAGCATGTAACTCTATTTTTTCCCCCCGCCTGGAAATATAGCTTACATTTCTCTGCGGATCGATCTGTAAGCTGCCCAGTTCCTTTAAGAAAAAAGTCATTGTGAAGATGCTCTATTCTCAGGAAAACACAAATTCTATAATTTTACGGACTTTTGATCACAATTTTATAGCCTTCAGCCCTATACCGGTATTCTGTTTTTTATCTTAAAATGTGAGAACTGCCTAAGACTAGTTGTATAATCCCTTCTTTGTCTCTGAGGGAAGGTGGGAGCAAATGAGATAACTCAAGAGAAAAGTGTCCGCATCACACAGGGAGGAGGCTGTTGTGTGGCTACCTTTGGGTACCTGACTTTCTAACTCCATCAAAACCTCGAGGCTCCAGCATTCAATATGACAGGACATAACCCAATCAAGCCACGGCCTAGTAATAAGAAACGACTGGCAACTTCTGTCCACGAGCTGCCCCTGCGCCTCGGGGCTTTAAATAAGTCATCCCATTATTTATTCATGCAATTTTAAAACATGCCTTTTGCCAAAAGATCTCTGGCCACACATAAGAATGTAAAGGCCAAGCAGATTAAAAAAAAGTCATAAAAACAAACCAAACAAAATCATAAAAAGCCATCGAATCGAGCTGCCATCCACTGGAAATGACCGTCTTAAAGGCCAGCTCAGCGCATCTGGGGGCTGGGCCCTGGGACTGGAGATGGGGGTGGTCCATGGAGAACTGGGCCCATGTGGCAGGGAACAGAGGGGCTTCCTGGGGGGCCTGCAGTTCCTGCAGCCCCAGGTAAGGAGACAGGAGGGGCGGGACCCATTCCCCAGAGCCGGACACCACTGGGCGGGGCCTGTGGTCTACACAGCGATGAAAGGGGCAGTGACCGCGTGTCAGGCCCAGCGCCAGCTTTCTGCGGGCCAGGCACTGCTCCCCAAATCACACACGTCTTCCTGTGCAAGGGGAACTGTCACCCCTCCGCGGGGAGGTGCCACAGCTCACACAGGTAAGGACCCGTGCCTGGTGCCGCAGAGCTGATGACTGGGGCATGGGGCTGGAATCCCGGAAGTTGATCAGATCCTGGGTGCTCCGAGATGCCTGCTCTCTGTGGGGGAATCTGGGCTCAGGGGACAGACAGGTTGGGTGGAGGGGTGGCCTCAGGAGGCAGGCCGCCTGTTTAACTTGGGGCTCCTCCAGGATAGGCTGCAGGAGCTTAAACAGGTGACCCCGAATCTTTGCCCATCAGCGTCCCCTGCAGATTAACCCACTGGCCTGGTGAGGCAGCTGGTGCAGTGCCCAGCACACAAGGGCTCTATCGATGGGTGCTGGGGCAGGGACAGGCTTCCCGTGGGGGGACTCTGGGGCTCCCCAAAGATGGCAGCTTCCTCTGTTTACAGAGTCCATTCATCAAAGGCCTGTGGTTCCTCCTCCACTGAGTGAGCCACGGCCTCTGGAAACACCTCACTGAAGGACAGAAGCAAGAAAGGAAAAAGGATGTCTTTCCCCTCCAAGTCCACCTGTGCAAACCAGCCTGCACATCAGGACAAAGCCTAACCTACCTGGCAGGTTCCAAAGACAGGGCCCCTCCCCTCTGCTCCTGCTTGAGGAAGGAAGAAGGCACCTGGGGACAGGTGTCAGATACAGCCTGCGGCCAGCTGGAGAGCTGGGCGGGGCCCTGACCTCCTGGCCCTGCTGTCCGGGTCATTCTCTGGAGGAACAGGCCCATCCATCCTGGCTGCGGCCCCTGGGTTGCCCATCCCAAGGCAGAGAGAGAGGATGCCCAAGGTACTGCAGCAGCTCGGCCGTAGGACCTGGAGCCCAGGCAGGTACCCGGGGCTCCCATCAGCCATAGAGCCAGGGGGCAGGGCAGCGTGGACTGTCCCAGGTGTGCGTGAGGCTGCCTAAGTGCACCTGCAAAGAAGTGACGGGGCAGGGCTAGGCCCTCGGCCTGAGCTCGGCAGCCGCTCTCCGGAGCGAGCGTGCAACCCTGGGCTTGCAGAGGAGCTACGCAGCCAGGCAGCAAGTACGCAGCTGCTGGAAACACAGGCACGAGACACTCGGAGCCAGAGATGCCCTTCTGCATTTGCACAGTCAAGCAGTTCTGGGGAGAGAGACGTGTGTTCCTCTGTGGAGGCCTCGCTGCAGCGGGCGGGCTGCACACTCAAGGAGCAGCCGCTGCCTCTCCAGCAGCCGCGTTAAACAATCCATCGCACACGCAGCCCTTCACACTAGCACAGTGTTTACAGTGCATCTACGCGGGACGGTGGCAGCGAGGATCCCTGTTAGGACTGCACCTGACAGGGAAGATAATGCGGGGGCACGAGCGTGCCATACACATTTTAATTCTGATGAAACTGCTCTGTGACATAAAACACTACATTGCTGCCCTAAAGCCTCATTTGCTGTGCCAACGAGATGGAAAGCAAAGCATCGCCCCCACCGCCCACCCGAGTGGCACTGGAAGGCGCTGACCCCCGCCAGGGCCCCCGTGGATGCCAGCGCCTCAGACCCTGTCGCCGGAGACCCGCAGGCTCCATGAGCATCGGCTTCCCTAGAGATGGATTAAATAGCCCGACTCCCAGCCACAGCCCCAGCATGTCTGATCGGGGCGTGGGAGGGCCCTGGGCTGTGGTAACGAGTTCTCTTGAAGGTCGGGAGGGCAGATGTCTGAGATCAAGGTGTCCCAGGGCCTTGCTGCCCCCGCAGGCCCCGCCCTGCTTCTCTGGGCTCCTGGGGGCTTCAGGGGTCCCGGCTTGTGGCTGCACCATCCCGTCTCTGCCTCCGTCTTCACGTGGCCTACCTGTGTCCCTGAGTTCCCTTCCGTCTCTTATAAGGACCTTGTCACTGGATGCAGGGCCCACCCAGATAATCGGAGAGAACATCATCTGGAGACCCTTAATTATACTGCAAAGACCCTTTCTCCAGACGAGTCATAGTCACCGGGCCGGGGAGATGTATCTTTTGGGGCCACCGTGCAACCCATTACAGTAGGTCTGGGAGGGGACCCTGGGGCTTGCTGGGTTCAACAAGCGTCCCCCAGTTCCTGGACCACATTTGGACCTCCCACCCCTCTGCTTTGCAGATAAGGAAACTGAGGCCCAGAGAAGGGAGGGTACCCCAATTCAGCCCCTCTCCCATGAGTGCCCCAGCTCCCGGGGCGGCTCCCGCCGTGTCAGCCGCCTTCTCCCTGGGTCCTGCTGGAGCAAACCCGCACCGCAGGCCCCTCGGCTTTCCATGCGGGTCCATCTCCACGGTGTTCAGACTTACACTAGGGCAGCGAACACCAACGCAAACCCAAACCCGGCGTTTCTCCAAGGCAGAGGCGCAAACACAGGAAGGCGAGTGGCCCTCCGTCTTGCTCAGAGACAAAGAGCGAGGTCCTTCCAGGACGGACTGGGGTCCACAGGCCTCCCTACCCTGCGGCTGGAGCTGCACTACATGGTGTTCCTCAGGGATCCGCACCTGATCTGGGCCAAGAGCGCCCTCCGGAGCCGCCGAGCAGGTAACCCTGTCCTCGACGAGGCGTCCTGCTGGCGCCGCTCCGCCTGCGGATATCATCTGTCACTGAAGGCTTACCCTAATCCCCCTAAATCCCCACACACAGTCGCAGGGAAACAGCAAAGCCAAACAAGTCGAAGTTAAAAGCAGCCGGATCAGAGCTGCTGCTGCAGAGCCCATGGGCTCACCCCTCAGTCTCCACAGCGCGAAGCCGGGCTCAGGACCCACAGAGACACAGCAGCAGAGCTGATTCCAGGCCCCGGCCGCCGGGGCCGAGCGCCTAGAGAGGCAGGACAGGGCGCAGGAGGGCTTGGGAGTAGATTCAGACTGGCCTTCCTGTGTCTCACACCAGGTTCCTCAGTTGCCCTGGCCCCTCCTCTCCCCCCCCCCCCCCCCCCCCCCCCGCTTGGCCGTTTCCTCCACTGGAAGGCAGGGGGCAAGCACACCCTCGAGGGTCCCAGGACCTGAGAGAAGGACAGAGCGCAGTGCCCCAGACACAGCTCGTGCCCAGCTCGTGGGTGGAAGGACCCATCCTCACACCAGCAAGAGGGAGGCCCAAGGATGCCACGTCCTAATCCCAGAACCTGTGAATATGTCACCTGATGCAGCAAAAAGGCGACCAATTAAAGACCTTGAAGGGGAGGAGATCCTGGATTATGCCGGTGTGCCCAGTGCCGTCACGAGGGTCCATGTCCGCAGCAGGAGAGGAACCAGAAGGGCGAGCAAGAGAAGGGGATGGGAGCTTGGGACTGAGGCACAGGGAGAGGGAGCCGCACTGGCCCGGCAGAGGGAGGGAGGGCCCCCAGCCAAGGAGAGCAGGCCTGGCTACTAGCAGGTGCTGGGAAGGCCAGGAGGGGGCTTCTTCCCTGGAAGCCTCCAGGAGGAGGCAGCCCTGGCGCTGCTGTGAGGTTAGCCCAGGGACCTGGGCTGGACTGGTAATAATTGTGTCAGTGAAGCCACTGAGTCTGTGGCCTTTGGCACGACACCGAGAAACACATACAGCCATGATCTGAGCGAACGCCTCCCTGGGAGAGGCAGCGTGGGGGGTGGCACGGCCTACATGCCTCCTGTGTGGCCAGGACGGCCCTGAGCCCTCGGGATGGCTTTCGGAGGCATTCAATGAAGACACGCTTTAGCACAAGGAAGTCCTCAAAACACAGCAGCCTGCCCTGATGGGGGTTGACAGGAAATGGCCTTTGGTACCACACACTGGTCCAAAATAATGAAATAGGTTAGGTGTGTTTTGTTTTATTATTTTTTTGTTTATTTGTTTAAAGGAGGGTGGGGAAGGGAGCCAGCCTGAGACAGTACTAGAGGCCACCAGGAGAGGGCAGCCTAGAGCCCAGGCAAAAAGTCACCAAAATACTGAGCCTTTTGACAAAAAAGCAAGTGATTTCACCAGCCCAGCTTCCAGCAGGCCAGGGTCCCTGCTCGGAGGATTAAAGAACAAGCAAGGGCCGCAAGGTTTACAAGAACACGCTGAGAGAACTTCATCACCCTTGACGGAGAGAAACTCAGCTCCCGGCGTTTTTCACAATGGAATTCACTCCAAGTAAAATCACCCCTTCAAAAAGTCAGAATAGGTACATTCTTTGAAAAGACGAATGCCTCCTGCTTGCTCACCCACTCTCAGGTTGCGATTAGTTCTGGCACCTACTTGAAAGAAAGAAAGAAAGAAAGAAAGAAAGAAAGAAAGAACCCTGGCCAGGTGGTTCCTGGCCAGGTGGTTCAGTTGGTTGGAGCATCGTCCCATGCATCAAAATGTTGTGGGTTCAATTCCTGGTCAGGGCACATGCCTCGGTTGCAGGTTTGATCCCTGGTTGGGGCACCTACGGGAGGCAACTGACCAATGCCTCTCTCCCCCAATCCCCTTCCTCTCTCTCTAAAAATAACTGAAAACGTATCCTTGAGGGGGGGGGGGATTCTAAAAAAGAAATAAAAAGAGAAAGAGAGACCTAGGCACCTAGCTCACAGGCCCTGCAACCCCCAGCACCCCAGACCCAGGCAGAACCGACCACCTGCAGACAGAGGGTGACCTCACATGGAGCCTGGCCTTGGCCGGTCTGCGGCCTCCTTCAGACCAGAGCTGTCAGCCTTGCTCATGGTCTGAACACACGCCTTGCTGTGTCCCCAGTGCTCCAAGCCACAGGTCAGTACCTGATGATGACGTCCCGTGCCTGCACCAGCTCAGCTCACGTGTGTGCCAGGCTTCCAGAGCCGACTGGCTGCTCGGCAGAACCCCTCTCCGCCATTTGACCAGCGCTGGCTTCGCGGGGTCCGGCTCTCTTAGTCCCAGGGCGGGTGTTGCAGATGCAAGGTGCACCGGGTCTGGACCCGCGTCGGACGGGCTGCACACAGGGACTGCCGTCCAATGGGAGTGATCTTACCTCCCTGGAACGGCTTCCGTGGGGATGGCAGGACCCACTGCCGGAGGGCTGGCGCGGGCTGGCGGAACTCGATGTTACCACCTTATAATCGCTGTCTCACATGCCCTCATCTTAAGGTGCCACTAAAGCACGTTGTTCTGAAAGGCATCCACGCCCATCACTCTCATGCCGCTGACTGGTTGTGCCGCCTTCTGCAGTGAGGGTTCATTGGATGACGGCCAGCATGGAGGGCAGAGCTCAGAGGGTGCAGGGACTCCTGTCCATGGCCTTCGGGAGCCACCTTCGGGGGCCACGCCCCAGCCTCTGTCTACAAGGGCGGCAGGAAGCAGCGACCTACAGGGGATGGCGAGAGCCTCAGCGGCAGGGGCCGCCTTTCTTGTGTTTACGCGTGTCTCTCAGGACCCCCTCTGTGTGTGCCGTGGCCGGCCAGCCTTCCCCTTCCTCCAGTAGAAGCCGTGTTCTAAGTATACAAACTGCCCTTTCTGAACCTCTAAACCTGCGATCGGGCAACGTCATGACAGGGAAAGGCTGCTGAGAAGCCCAAAGCAGCCCTGTCCCCGAGGGCCAGGCCAGCTGCAGACAGGCCGCGGGGCGTGCTGGCTCCCGAGGCCTGTGGACCTGCCTTCTCAGCGGAGGCTGGGAGGTCTCGGTCCTCAGGAAGACGCATTCCTCTGGCTTCAAGAGCAAGGGGCGTCCTGGCGGAGTCCTGCTTGGCCTCCACTCATCGCTGCTTCTTTGTGGGGACCAAGGTTCCCTGGAACCAGGTGACAGTGTGGACAAAGTCCCCACGTGATCTCCTGGCTTCCGAAAGAGGTGGCTGAGACGCAGTGGAGAGCCTGTGCTCTCTGACGGGTGGGCCGGGTAGGCGGCCTTGGCTTGATGGTGGGATGAGTCCTGAATGTCCTGCTGCAGGACAGTCAACAGTGCTGACTGCTCATTCCATCGAGCCAGGGACAGGCTCTCTGCGGCCCAGCTTGCTGGACATGGATACTGACTCTCAAAGGAGTGGGGGCCGCTAAAGCCAGTGTAGGGCTGAGCCGAAGGAACCAGGATGAGTAGAGGGAGCTGGAAGCCCAGGCCCAGGGCAGAGGATGAATGCCATGCTCTGAGCTGGCGGGAGGAAGGAAGGCACTTGCTAGCAGGCACAGCTCTGTTTCCCCTAAACCAGGACGAAGCAGCTGCGTGGGAGAAGGCGCTCAGCTGTGGTGCTCTCACCTCGTTTCCCTCACCGCTCCAGGGAAGGGCACCCAGAGCTCTGTGGTTGTTCCAGGTGCCACCTGGGACCCACTTCCTGTGCCCCTATCCTCAGAGTCACAAGATGGCTGCTCTGCCCGAGACATCACACCTGTGTTCCAGGAAGGAAGAGGAGGTCGAGGCAAAAGGCATTGCCAGCCACGTCTGTTCTCATCTAATAGAACAACCTAGTTAGATCTCATGACCAGAAAGGGGCCATAGTGCCGCCTTGGTGTAAGGGAGTCAGCGAGAGGTGGGAGCCTTCACCACAGGGCTCAGTGTGAGCCAAGTGGACAAGTACAGGCCAGGCTTTGTGAGTAGGGAAGAAGGAGAGAATGGATACTGACAGACAACATGCAGTGTCTAATAATTCTAACCATATTAGATAAATCATATGTGGTTGGTTTATCATTAGTGCCATTTTTCTGAACATTTATGGCAGCTCCCCTCCTCTGCAAGGTAACAGGGAACTCGGAAACACACAGTGGCAGCATTTTGTGGCTCATTCATTACTTCACTTGACAATGTTGACTGCACACCCACCACCCACATGCCGGGCATGACACTGGGTGTCGGGCGTGCCATAAGCCTTGCCTGGCTCTTACCTGCAGGTCTAGCGATGCCTTCCACTCTGGAAGTTACCTGTCTGGACAGATGTGGGTCATCTCAAACCACATGGCAAAGAGGCTATTTCCAACCTGCTCACAAAGACCAGATAACGCCACTCCTGTCCGAGCCTGTTACACTGTGGCCAGTTCTTAGATACCCACTCTGAACACCTGCATCTGGTCTCTCCTCAGCCCTCCCTCTCTGTGTGTGCCTTGTTATGCAAATGAGCCATTCATTCAACAAGCACTGCTTGTCCACTCCCTGCAGGTAGGTCCTGGAGCCTGGAAAGCCTTATGGGAGATACTGATGCTCGTCTCCTCAGCATCCATCCCTCCTCCCTCCTCCCTAAAACAGAACCAATTTGACCTGGTGATGGATCCCAATAGGTCTAAGCCCAATGTGATAACGCAATTCTCTGCTTCCCAGCATCCAGCCCTGGCAGCTCTGTGGCATGTGATCTAGTTCTAGCCAATGAGAGTTCTGCAAGGGCTCTGAGCAAGTGCGTTCCTAAGGCAGGGAAGAGATGCAGATGCTGCCTCCATTCCTTCCTTCTTCCTGCTCCAAACCCAAATGCAATGTCTGGAGCCACAGCAGCCAGTTTGCAATGATGAGGCGGTAAAGTGACAGACGAAAGATGGTAGAATGCTAAGAGTAAATACTGGGCATGTGAAGGTGCCCAGATCTGCTGCTCCAGCCCTCGGCCACAGGTCTTTTCACTGTTATGTGAGAAAATGAACCCTCATTTACTTAAGCTCCTGTCAATTGGGTTTTATCCTGTTGGCCAAGAACATTCCGGTAGGGCTGTTGCCCTCCCGAACCCAATGGTCTCTGTGCGAGGTCACTGACCAGATGACCTGCCATCCTCTGAGGAGGCGAGCTGGCGGGGCAGTGCTGCGGTCCTAGTCGGCTGGGGGCAGGGAGGCGTTCTGAGGAAGTCGCACGGAACAAGGCTTCAGAAACAGCTCGCCTTTCCGCAGTGAAGTCCCTGGACCCTCTTTCCTCAGACCCCGCCCTCCTGTGCCCGGCAGACCGCCACCCTCCCATGCCCGGCAGACCACTTCTGCTCACCTGTCACCCCCCTCCAGGAGCCAGGGGTCTGACGCGCGAGTCCTGCATTCCCACATGCCGCCTGGCACCTCCCGTCCTTGGGGGTTTCCAGAGAAGCTGGTCTGGTTCCCCAGCACTCTGCCCGCCAGAGAGGGTACAGTGCAGGTCACGGCTCGGCTCAGCCTCAGCGGCTGATGGTTAATTATTAACAAGGCAGAGAAACGGACACCGGCTCACAACTTCCCTGACGAGGCTGCGGCTTAGAGAACGTTCCACTGCAGCCTAAGGAAAGGGCTTGCCATCCCAGTTAGGCAATACCGCGCCCAGCGATCCCGGCCATCAGTGAGTCATCCCCAAAGCAGAGCTGCCGTGTGAGCATGTTGGCAACTCACATGGGCGCACCAGAGAGGGCAGGAACTCAGAGGGGGCCGAGGAACGCTGCGAGCAGCAGCTAAACCAACGCCCGTATGTTGCCAACGTGGCGGATCTGCTGCTCGAAGGGTTTGCAATGCCATAGTATTTGCCACCCTATGGGGCAACCATTTTAAGCCCAATTAGCAGGAAATTTTTAGAATGCAAATGCTTTTCATTTAGACGTAAAACAAAATGCCACGACATTTCTCCCATCCATTTATCATCAACAAGTTAATTACCGTGCAACTCATCACTCTCCCGGAAGCTGGTGTTCGGGCTGCCGGTGGGCTACCTCCGGCGACGGGAAGGGCCACCCAGCAGTGGTCAGGGGCGGATGGCGCTCATAAAACGGCCAGTCTGCGACGCTTCGCCTGTCAGGTTGATGCTAAGCTCTCTTCATTGGAATAACTCATTTAAATAGTCATCACCTACTCAACCTGATTCCTACCAGAACTGCAGAAACATCACGCCTCATATTTACTTCTGACACATGCATACTGTGGGCTTGTCATTTGCGAAGTTTCCTACGTAAATAGAGCACCTTTTATCTGCCTGGTTTGAGTGTATGTCAGCTTTCGCCTTCAGGTGTAAAATGACTCCTAAGATTTACAAACTCTCTCTGAACCTGGGGTCTTCACCTTCAGAAGAGCCAGAGGAAGAGAGCGGTGAGGGGCTGTTACACCCCGAGGTGCAGGGAGAACAACGGGACTCTGGCCCCCCAGGGAGGGAGGTGCAGGAACCCAAGGCCCGGGACCCACTCTCCATACCCAGGGTCGGGCTGGGCCTCGTCTCAGTGCTTGAAAACGAGTCTCATGTCCACCAATCTCGGAAGCCGGTCCAAGTTCACCTATAATGAGGGGCTCTTCGTCCCGCACTAGGTGCAAACCATCTGTCCACGCCGGACAGGCCAACTCACGGCCAGCGATCAAGGCTTCCCCAACCCCCTGGCCAGGAGCCATGGCCACCAACACAGGGAGGAAAGACTTGTATGAAAGGCCACATTTTATCATAAAAAGGACGAGAATCTGCCATTCTCTTCCATAAGAGGTAGCACTGTTGTCAGTGAAACAGAGGCAGTGTTTCTGGAATTCCTCAGTCACACTGACACGCCTGCATCCTATCGGGCGCAGCCCCACACCTGGGGAGGCTGGGGCATCAGCTGCAGGTCATGCGAAGGCGGCACCTGCATGTATGCAGAGCGAGAGCAGTCTGGGGCTCCTCCGCAGGCGCGCAGGGGTGCCCAGTAAACCACAAACCTGCAAGACGGCCTGACCTTTCGGCTTTAAATCTTCACCCTGCGGGTGCCACAGAGAGCAGCTCCCGAGACTCCGACCACATGCGCCGAAGCATAAGCATGCCCTCCCCTCCAGGCCCACCGCCCAGGGGTGTGTACCTTTTTTTTTTTTGTCATCAGTGACAGAGCCAAGAGCATCGCACCCCTGCTGAGCAGCCAACTCAGAAGACAACAAATAAGAAAAGCTGGACAGGAACCTGCAAGTCCACAAGCTCTGTCCCCAAGGCGGGCTCTGAAGACTCACCTCCCGCACCCAGAGGCTGCCCGTGCTCCCGGGAAAACCCAGGTCTCCCTCAGACACGGAACGAGGCACTGTTTTGTCGTGAGTGGTGAAACTGAGCCTGGATGCGTCCTCTAAAGTTCACTGCCTCCATCCCTTTTAAATCAGCTAAAAGCTGTGCTTTCTGGGAAAGTGAGGCCGGGAGGGAAGACGCATAGCCATGTTGAACCTCAGGGAAGGGAGAGCTGATCAATTTCCCCTCCCAAGTCTAATAAGCTTGTCCTCAAAGGCAAACAGATCAACAGGCACAAGGACCCACTGTCCTTTGAGTTCTGAAGCCGCTGTGACCTGCCATCCCAGTGTGGACAGAATCCTGCAGTGACCAGACGGACGTCCACGGTGCTCCCTCCTGCCTGTGCATGTAAGTGTTGTCGGTGGGACAGTCAGGAAAATGAATACCACACTGGCGAGCACAATGTCTGTGGGCTTATTTACCACATTTCCAGCAACATCATCTGCTTTACCATGCGTCTCAAAGCAAGGATAATTTAAGAATCCAGACTTTCATACATAAATAAACTTGTAGGAAAGTCTCTCTCTGCATATTACTTGGGTGATGCTACATCTGATTTCTAATTTGTGGTCCAGGAAATGATTCACTCCACTCAAAACTGACAGGGCTTCTGAATCATTCACCTGTGATCTGACAGGGCTTCTGAATGCAAACGCCCCTCCGATGGCCCGAGCCGCACCTCGCTGACCTCACAACCAGCGTTCTGCAAAGAGCGTGGCTCAGAGCCAGACCAGCCTGGCCTCTTACATCAAAAACTTTCCCCAAACGAGAGAAAGATGAGCAATTCCTCCTCGCCCCCACGCCCACCCTACCTTTGAGGAGTTTCTCTCCTTCCAGAATATTCTGGGAGATTAATGCCGTGTAATCTGCTTCGGAGAATCCAGCCTTGCAGGTCTCCCTGGCTGTAAGACCCCCACTGTGGGCCTGAGAGGGAGAGAGGTTAGAGCAAAGGTCAGTCCTCAGAACTCTAACCCACCCACCCCCACAGAGCCTGCTGTGCAAGGTCTCAGCTCCCACCAGACCTAGGGGAGGGGCGCCGGTCTGGGCCTCACTTGGCACATGACAGGGATGCAAGTGTGAGGGTGTCCAGAAGACAGCAGGCAGGGGAGCCAGGAGTTAGCCAATGACCACAGAGAGGAGGGGAGGCCAGGGAGCAAGCCAGGTCCAGCCACTTCACCCTTCAGGCCAATGACCCTGTGAGCTGGACCAGCAGAATGTCTCCTCTCTGCAGTCACCAGGGAGGGGGTGGGGGCAGAACCAGGAAGGTGGTCCTCCAGGGCTGGCTCAGAGGGAGCTGCCAGGAGGCTGGGGTCCTCTCTGCCTCCTCCTACTTCCTTGGACCTTGTCCACCTTCAGGGCCCCCATCTCCAGCCAGGCAGGGAGAGCTGCCCTGACTGACAGGACGGGTGTCCTGTTCTCAGAGCGCCCCTGTTCTCCTGCCCCGCTGGAGGGGTCTGGAGCGGGACAGGGAGCAGAGGCAGGTGGGATGGCCCCTCCCAGCCTGGGAGGGGAGCTACAGTTCAGCCACGGGACTGGCGATGGAGGGAGAAACAGCCAGCGCCAGAGGGAAGCCAGTCCGCTGCCACCACCTGCCACACCAGCTCCTGCTGCAGGGGCGCAGCCAGCACCCACAGTCGTGCTTTCCAGGGCTGCGGAGCAGAACATGCCTCCGCCGCCAGCCACGCTGCTCTAGCCCCTCGCGCCACCGCAGCCACCGCCGCCCTGGCCCAGAGGCTGCCCTCACCCCAGCTCCAGGCACCCACCGCGGGGTTGGCGCGGGCGCCCCTCGCCCAGAAACACACAGGCAGGGAGGGGCGTGGGGTCGTTCCTTGGGAAAGCGGGGCACCGAGGCTGGGTCTTCCAGCACGAAGCTCCAAGGAGATGGGGCCTGGGAGGCGCACTTGCCCCGGAAAGTTTGGAGCCGCCCCCGGCGAGTGCCGAGCGCACCCGCACCCGCAGCCTCAGGGCTGCCTGGCCCCCGGAGCTGGTTTATTTCCGAGGTTACGCCGCGAAGCCCATGAGGAGCAGCGAGGCCGAACGGCCACGAGAGGGGGTTCCTGCAACTCCCGCGGCTCCTCCGCCTCCCACAGGGTCGCCTTCTGTGCAGCCCGCAAGCCGCCCCCCTCGGCCCTGCCCCCAGCAGGCGCAAAGCCGGGCTGGGGACCGGCTCGCGGGCTCGGAAGAACGAAGGCGGGCGCCGGACCGCGCTCCAGGACTCCCTCGCTCTGCGGCCGCCTGGCACCTGGCTCCCTGGCCGCGCTCTGAGCTGCCAGGGCCCCGCCAGCTCCCCCCAAGCCGCGGGGTCTCAGCGGCGAGGGTGTCCCGGGTCCACATCGCCGCCACCCGCAGCGAAGGTGGCACCCGGAGGACCCAGGCGGCGCCTAACCGCGAGCCCCCTTTCCTGGGCAAGGGTGGCCAAACCAGGGGTCCCCGCATCCTGATTCCCGGCCCGCTGCGGCCAGGTCCTCGCGCCCGCAGCCCTGCCCCGGCTGGTCTTGCCAACTCCGGAGGCACAAGGCTCCCGGGCGATGGAGGGCGCGCCGGCTCCGCCAGCGGTCAGCCTGCCCAGGCGCGGGCGAACCGAGCTCGGTGCAGCAGCCGCGGACCTAGGGCAGCCGACGGATGCTCCGCGGGTCCCCTTTCGGGCAGAGCTCCTTCTGTCCCCATCCCAGTCAGCAGCCACGGGCACTCCCGCATCGCGACGCGCCGCCGCTCCCCGCTGTCCGGCTACGCGCTCCTCCCAACCGCAGGAGGGTTCGCGGGGCGCGGAACCCTGCTCTCTGCA
>NW_005871783.1:43671-81084 GCF_000147115.1 Myotis lucifugus | reverse complement strand
GGTGCCGGAAGCCCCCGAACCTCCGCGGCCGCCCCGGCAGCCTCCGCCGGGTTCCACGCCCTCCAGCCCCGCGGCGGCGCGCTCCCCTCGGGCCGTTAGTCCGCCGCCCTCCCCAGCCGCCCGCGCCTCTGTTCCGCGCGCTCCGAACTGCAGGTGAAAGCCGCGCGGTCCGCCCGCCGAGGCCCCCGCCCGCCGCCCGGCCCCTGCGCTCGCCGGCCTGACGCGGGCCTTAAAAGGCGGCCGCGCCCCCCGCGCCGCGCCCTCACCCCGCCTCTCTGCCAGCGCTGGCTGAGGGTCCGGGATGTCTGGAGCCAGTGTTGGCCGAAGGGGCTTTGGACACAATGTGTACAAGTAAAAGTGTGTGGGGGTGGGGGATGGGGGTTTGGAGCCATGAGGATGGAAGAAGTCCCCGCCCCCAAACCCTGGGCACCCCTTCTGGATGGGGAGCCCCTGCTGCTTTAGTCCAGCTTCCTGCGGGTGGGTGGGGTGGGCATGTTGGGCTGGGCGCTCCATTCAGACCTTTGTGCTTCCGATGTCCTCTCACTAACTCCCAGACCCAGGCCTCGCTCCCAGCTATGCACCCGCATTAGCTAAAGAGAGGATCTAGGCTGGGTTCCAGCCACGGCCTCTGGAAGGTGCAAGTCTGGGCCCGAGGGCCAAGGCCTTGGGGAAGGGACCAAATCCTATTGGTGCATCGGTGCGCTACTAGGCCTGAGAAGCCAAGAAAGATGAGAAACCTCTGGAAAGGAGAGGCAAGGGAAGGAAAGGGGGAGATTCCCTGCAAGCAGAAAAGCTGTCGAGGCACAGGCAGGCCCTGGGGTGATTCCTGAGCTGGGGAGACACTTCTTTAGGGATCATCAAGTGAAACAGCACGGCCTGGAGAGGGAGGGATGCTTCTGCCTGTTCCCCTCGGCGTGGAGATTTAAAGAAAAGTGCTTTGTTTGCTCAGATGTCTTTAAATGTCTTTGTCTTGGTTTGGGGGAGCTCTGTATCCAAGATACGTTGTTTTTGGTTTAAGAAATATGCTGCCAAGGAGGGGAAGAAGATTGAGTGGACCTTTTGAGCTCCAAGGTCAGAGTCAACTTGGACAAGAGAGCAGAATAGCCCCCAACCTCCCCCCGAGCCCACACACCTGAGCAGGAGGCCTCTGGTTAGGCAGGCGTGTGCTCATCTTCAGGAAATCAGATTTTAGGAAACTGAAGAAGGCAGGGTAAGGTCTGTCCCCGAGAGGGGGAGGTGATGTAGAGTTTCTCACCCTGTAACCGTGACTAGTAAACAGCGCATCAAGCCTGCCTCGCGTCACCCTGAACCTGCTCCGTTCCCTGCATGTGGTGGGAGAAAGCAGGGTTTCCCACTTACAGGGCTGAATGTGCCAGGCTTTTCACATCAGACTCACACAGGGTCCTGCATCCCCAGGGAGGGTTCATGGCGCACCCATCCTGGATCCCCCGGGAAGGTCTGTTCTGAGCCTTGTGCTCGCATCTCTGACTTCCCCGGGGTCCTGCCTCTCCGTGGAGCGCTCGCCTGGCCAGGCTCCTGAACTGCTATCTCTGGGACCTGCCTCTGTCTTCAGAGGCCCAGTGTGATGCAGGCTGCTCCTCAGGGGAGGCGGCCGGGGCCCCGAACTTGCTCTACCAGCCTCCGTGAAACTGACCCAGTGCACACAGGTGTGCCAACTTGAAAAAAGGAAAAAAGAAAGAAGGAAAGAGGTGTTGGGTGGGGTCCTGAGGCCCATGCGCAGGAACATTTTGGTTGGATGAAGGGCACTGGGACTTCCAGGAAGGGTATGGACACCCCTTCACCATCCAGCCTTGAGCCAGGCCCAGATGCAGGCACTTGTGTGTATTAGCACACAGAGCTGCCCTCACTCCCTGCATGAGCGCCCTTATCATCCCCATCACAGATGACGGGGTGCGGAAGGCCCGGAAAGGCGGCTGGCCGCTACTGCTGTGTGGGCCTCCTCACCCAGGCCCCAGGCCCTGGCCGGGAGCATTTCCCAGCGCCATGGTGGAGGGAGCCCGCTTACACAGCAGATCAAGAACAGGAGCCCGAGGCGCTGCAGTGACTCCGAGGCGCTGCAGTGACTGCGGGGAGCCCAGCAGAGAGCATCGGCTTCTCAGATTTGCTTTCTCGAGGCCATGAGGAGGCTTTCAGAGAGGAGGGAACTGGGCAGTGGATTACAAAGGACGGTCTGCAGCCTGGCCTCCCCAAGGGGGCCCCAGACCAGCAGCATGCACTCCCAGGAGCTTGTTAAAAATGCAGAAGCAACCCCAGGCCACGCCGCAGACCCACCCTGTTGGAGTCTGCGTGCTACTGACCTGTGTCTTCACCTGAGTCCTGGGGTCACCTGCTTCAAAACCCTCGAGAGGCCCCTAAAACGCAGATTCCAGGCTCCCCGAGACCTGCTGACCTGGAGCTCCGGGGAGTGGGGCCTGGACCCTGGCCCTTTACAAGCTCTGGGGCTGGTGTTCATGCAGACGAGTGTTGGGGACCACTGGCCTATGCCACAGGGAGCAGGCAGCTCCCGGGAGCCTGGTACAATGCTGCTTCATGGGCCCTGCCCTGCACCCACTGACCCTGGTGTCCTGGGGGGAGCCTGGGAGTCAGCCCTGGGCAGGTGGAGAGACACTGAGACGCTGCCCTTAGGACCCCAGCGGCCCCACCCAGCACCTGGAGGAGGAGCTGCCGCCCGCCGCTGGGGTGAGAGCCCTGGAGAAGGGGAGAAGGGTGCCCTTGCTTCTCGGTGAGACTAGAAAACACATCTGGAGGGGAGCTTCTCTTCCCCTTGGCACCTGCAAACTATTGACCTTGACATGATTGGACCACAGATGTTCACTAGTCCGCTACTAGTCTCTCCTCCTCCCACCTGTTGAGGTGAACTGGGAAGGGGTTCATCTTTGGAAGCAAATTGAGTGCTCCCATCAGGCCTGCGTTTCCCTGCCTTTTCATCGGATGTTGATTTGTTTTTCCCCGTTTCTCATTATTTTTGTAGACACTTCAATGTTAAACAAAAACTGTTTTGTAAAGAAAGCAGGGAGATGTAGCAAAAGGTGTGTTCCTAGAATAAAAGAACTTCTGTGTGCAAATGAAGATATTCAAGGTACCGAGGACACAGAACAGATAAACATCCTCTTAGAGGAAAAAGCAAGAGAGAGACACAGAGACAGGGACAGAGAGACAGAGACAGAGAGAGAGAGAGACAGAGATACAGAGACACAGACAGAGACACAGAGAGAGAGAGACAGACGGGCAGAGAGACAGCAGGCCGCACAGGGAGGTCGCTCCCTCACCACAAAGGGGGCTGACACGGGACGGAGGCCTGCTCACCCAGCTCACCTGCCTCCTTGCACAGCCCTGGGGCAGCAGAGCGAGGCCCGGCCAGCGGAGGGTGGTTCCGAGGCTCTGGAGGCAGTGGGTGGGTGGGGAGGATGATAAAACAAGTGTCTGCGGAGAGGAAGCCAATTAAGCAGCAGAGGAGATAATATTAGATTTAGAGGGAGGGAGACAACAGGGCAGATGCTGAGAGGATGAGTAAACTGAGAGCGGCCATAAAACACCAGAGAGGCCTGGAAGCTGGAAGGAAAGTGGAAATGGACTTTACAAGTTAAGACTCCTGCTGGGAACATGAGGCTTCCTGCTGGCCTCAGCTCTGTCCCCAGGGAGGCCTCCCTGCTTGGATGCTGTCCAGATTTAACCTGGTTTTATTCTCTTAAACTTTCAGGGTTCATTGCTGATCGCCTCCCCCAGAACACAAGTCCCAGCACTGAGGGTGTCTGGGTGCCCTGAAGGCCCAGGAAGAGCACTCTGCCAAGTGTGGTGGCCAGAGACACGAGCCCGTCCTTAAGGAGCAACCCCTCCATTCGTCTGCTGACAACCCAGGGGTCCTGCCCAGCAGAGGCACTGCAGCTCCACAGCTATAACACAGGCAGCGGTTTCTGCTGGAAACTGGGGGGCTAACCTGGAGCTTGGATGTTTTACAGACACTCGGAGTGTCCCCAGGACCACAGGTGCCCACCTCACCGAAGATGAGGAAGATCTGTTTGTCCCACCAGCCAGTGTCTGTGCTGGGCACGCCTGGGCTACATGGGTGAGACAGCGGAGGCCAGGGAAGTTGCGCCCAGGCAGGCCCACTTCTCGGGTCCCTGCTGGACCTTCTGAATTTGTTGATTCATCCAGGCATGACAATGCTCAGGCGCTGCCTTCTGTCCCAGGGAGGCAGCTGGGACAGGAGATGCTGCCCCTGTCCCCATTGAGGTCACAGTCCAGTCCGGAGACCCCGCCCCTGTCCCCATCGAGCTCACAGTCCAGAGGGGAGTCTGACCTGAACACAGACACCGGGCGAGGGAGTTGGAGCCCAGCCCCACATCTTAGCAGCAGGGCCTGGGACTCCCACGCCTGGTATTCTACTCATCCCGTTACCGAGGTGGTTTGTACAGAATCAGCCTCCATTTACAGGTGAGAAATGCCCTCGCTCTGGGTTGGAAACAGGTGTCCTCATCTTCCCAGGACGCCTGCATTTGGGGACCTCGGCTATGGCGCCGCCAGGGCTCAGGCTGCCCTCAGCTTTCATCCAAAGTCCACCGCATCTCCAGCAGACACCCCTGGTGGTTTATTTCCCACTTTAAAATGAATAAACTTTCTATTTTAGAGCAGGAAAGTATGGAGAGTATACCTAGCCCTCCCGCCGGCACCTGCCCAGCTCCCCATCATGAACTCAGCGGCAAGGGCTCCACTGTTGCACTCCACAAGCCAGTGGAGGCACAGGCTACTGACCAAAGCCCACGGCACATCGGGGCCGCTCTGCGCCACGTGCTTTGACGGGGCACCCACCGTGACAGTGCCATGTAGGAAACTCCACCGCCCGGAAAGTCCCTGGGCCCCACCCATTCGTCCCTCTCCCCCACCCCGCCCCCTGCACCACCAGCCTTTTACTGCCTCAATGCTTCTGCCTTTTCCGGAATGTTCTAAGGTCGCAGTCACACAGTATGTAGCCTATTCAGATTGGCTCTTTCACTTATAGGCCCCCCCCCGTGTCTTTTTACCCCCGAAAAATACTCCCCTGTCTGCATGTACCACAGGTTATTGGTCCACGCACCTATTTGAGGACATGTCGTTGCTTCAAGTCCCCCTGGGTTTTTAATAGTGGAGACTGAACACACTTCTTCCCACCTTCCCCTCCGTGATTGCCAGGTAAGCCAATGGCTGCTTTCCTGACTTACCTGGTCCTAGGGTCTCACTGCAGAGCACGTACCTCCGCCTCATCGGTGGGTGGGGTTACCACCCCAGCCTTTGAACTTGGGATGGGGCAGGGTGGAGGTGCGGCTCAGGACAGCTCCCTCTCATCCCTGTCATCTCCATGGCAAGCGCCGCCCCCGCACCCCCCCCAGGGTGAGCCAGCTGCCCTCCAGCTTGCTGTGACACCATTGCCTTCTTTTTGTTAAAATATATTTTTATTGATCTTTAGAGAAAGAGGAAGTGAGAGGGATAAGAGATAGAAACCCTGATGAGAGAGAAACATCAATGCCTCCTGCATTCCTCCTGCTGGGGATGGAGACCGCAACCCGGGCATGTGCCCCAACAGGGAATCAACCCGTGACCTCTTGTTTCATAGGTCGATGCTCAACACCGGCTGGGCAACACCATTGTCTTCTGAGATGTAGATGCCGATTCACAAAGTGGCCCTCACTCTCTCCCGCTTCGGTACCTGAGACGGGAACTGGCAGGGCGAAGCCCTCCTCATGTACAGGTGGTCTCCTCTCCTTGGATTTCAGTGACGATGGTGACTGTTCTCACTTCCGTTGAGCAGTGATTGCTGGGAAGGCACAGTCTCAACACTACGCATTGCTCTTAGGTGGTCTTCATGGAGACCCACAGCTGCCCCCCGGCCGCCCCCCGGCTGCCCCAGCCGGGAGCCCCTTCTCACACTGGAGAGACGTGTTCAGAGGCCCTGAGAACATTCCGGGAGGGAGGCCGCGGGAGAGGGCGGCTTGACGGAAGCAAGAAGAGACAAGCTTCCCTGGGCCCCATTCGGGGCCGACCTGCCCCTTCTGCAGCAGCGCCCCTCCTGCCCTTTGTTCAGGAAGAAACAGGACCTGGAAGAGGTACTCTGCCCCTGGTGGAGGGGGAGGGGTGCGGTGGGGGGAGGGTGCTCATGGGCTCTTTGCTCATCTTCCCATTGGGAGGGGGAGCTGGCCTCCCCTCTGTTGGGTTCAGGCTTGAGAGGTCCGTGGACTCAGGCCACGCCAGTCGACTGAAAGCCTGCTTACACCGCTACAAATGCTCCGGTGCCGGAAGGAGCCTATGCTCACTGCCTCGGGCTGGGAGCACGCCTGTCCCGGCAGCTGCCTGCTGGTGGGGTGGAGGAGGGGTGTGCCCTCCCGCAGGGAAGCAGCTGACCTGGCCCCACATCTACTTACTTCCACCATGAACACAGCATTGGGACCTGGAGGTCGGAGGTCCCCAGTGAGGCCTGCTGGTCTCCTGCAGATGGAGGGAAGCAGCTGTTCTCTGGAGGCCTGGCCATGCCTTCCCTTCACATATGGAACGCGTTATTCTGCACAAGCTTTTATTTCCAGGGGAAAGGAAGACAGGAATCTCCAACCTCATCTCATATTTCCCCACCCCAGAAGGAGGTGTGTGAGGGGGAGGGGAGAAGACACAAAAATAGGAGTGAAACGATGCATTTCAAGAGACTAAGCTCATTAGTGTCCCTCCTCAGCTCTCTGCCCGGTGTCTCCTCTGCACAGGAGCAGCTGGGGGAGAGCAGAGCTTCCCAGGAGGTAGGGCTGGCCGAGAGTGGGTTAGTTCCACAGTGATCCCCGGGGGGTGAGGGGGGGTTGGAAATGTGCCGCCTAGTCTTGCTCCTCGCATAGATACAGTTCCCCAAGGGGAAAATACACTGGGGGAGGGGATGGTTAGTGGGGGAACCAAGCCAGGCATTCTAAAACTCCCTGTTCCCCGACATCGAGGGCAGATACGTTGATGCTGTACCCCAGTCTCTGCTGAGTGACAGCTGCACTGGGGGGCGTCCTCTGGGAGCTCTGCTCTCTGATGGTCCAGTTGCATATGCAGAACCTATAAAGCAAGGCCAGGACGTATCTGTGCATGGAGGAAGCGCATCCTGTAGATGATCCTCTGAGTGTGTTCTAACCAGTCTGGGAGTCCCGTGAGCAGGAGCCCCAGAACCAGCTCCATGACGCACCTCCCCCTTCCCTGGCTCCCTGTTCCCAGGTCGTCTTTATTGCTTTATGAATGCACATTCATTAATTTTTTTATTTGTAGTGAGAACAGTGACCATGAGATCTACCCTCTTCATGAAATTTAAGATGCGCAGTGCAGCGCTACTAAAGCCGGTACAATATTGTGCAGCTAAGCTCTAGAATTTGTTCCAACTTTCTACCCTTGACAGCAATTCCCCGTCCCCCTCCCCCAGGAGCCCTGGTCAGCTCCCGCAGCCACCCTCCATTCCCCGTGAGTCTGCCTGCGTTAGGTTCCTCACGGAAGTGGGATTGTTTAGTATTTGTCCTTTTCCTCCGGCTTCTTTCCCTGAGCCTCCGGTCCTCCAGGTGCACCTGTGCTGCTGCATATGTGAGGGTTTCCTTCTTTCTATGGGCTACGTAATAGTCCATTGTATGTATCCTCCACATTGTCTTTTTAAAGCATGGGTCACATGACCGTGCTGGAGGCCAGGGTGGAGTCCATCAATCTGAGCCTCTGATGCAGAAGAATCCCCAGTGAAAACCCAGGGCCTGTGTGTTACCAGAAGGGTGGGTGGGTGCTGGGAAGGCAGAGACCACGGCACCCATGAAACAAGGAGGCTGAGCCTCACCCTCAGGCCTGGCTGGGTCTTCCCTCACCGCCCTTACCTTGCTGGTCACAATGAAATTTTAAAAATGTTTTTATTGATTTTAGAGAGAGAGGGAGAGGGATAGAGAGATAGAAACATTGATGAGAGAGAAACATAGATTGGCTGTCTCCTACATGCCCCTATTGGGGATCGAGCCCACAACCCAGGCATGTACCCTGACCAGGAATTGATCAGGTGACCTCTTGGTTCATGGGCCAATGCTCAACCACTGGGCCACATACACTGACTGGTGGTACCACATTTTCTTCATCTGCTCACCTGTCAGTGGCCATTTCAGTTATCCTCATCTTGACTGCTGTGATAGCGCTGCAGTGAACATGAGGGTGAACAACCAGTCTCTCCAGCAAACAATGAACATCCTCCAACACAGATCACATATCGAGTCCCAAAAAATGTCTTAACGAACTTAAGGTGATTGATATCATATCAAGTATCTTTTCCAATCACAGTTGAATGAAATGAGAAACAAATGGAAGAAGGAATACTGAGACATTCACAAATATGTCGAACCTTGAAAACACACTCTTGAACAACCAATGGGTCAAGGAAGAAATCAAAGAGATCTTAGAGAATGCCTTGAGACAAATGAAAATAAAACACAAACAACAAAACTTGAGATGCAGCAAAAGCAATACTTAGAGGGAAATTCATAGCTATAAATGCCCACATTTAAAAAGGCAGATCTCAAATAAACACCTCTAGAGCTATAAGAAATAGAGCAAACCAAAACCAACATTAGCAGAAGGAAGGAGAGAATAAAGAATAGAGAAGAAATAAATAAAATAAAGGATTAAAAAATAGAAAAAATCAACAAAACTAAGAGTTGATTTTTGGAAAGATAAACAAAATTGACAAAACTTTAGCTAGACTAACTAAGAAAAATCTAAGAAAAAAGGAGAGATGACTCAAATAAATTAAATCAGAAATGAAGAGGGAGACATTGCAATTGATTCCACAGAAATAAAAAGGTTCGTAAGAGATGACTATGAACGATATTATACCAACAAACTGGACAACCTAGAAGAAATGGGTGAATTTCTAGAAACATACAATCTATCAAGACTGAGGCAGGAAGAAATAGAAACTATGAACCGACCAATAATTAAGGAGATTATGTCAGCAATCAAAACCTCCCAACAAGAAAAACCCAAGACCAGTAAATGGGTAAATGGTTTCATTGGAGATTCTACCAAACATTTAAAGAAGAATTAATGCTAATCCTTCTCAAACTCTTCCAAAAAATTGAAGAGGACAGAACACTTCCAAATAGGCCAGCATTACCCTGATACCAAAGCCAGAAAAAGACACCACAAACAAAAGCCTTCTTTGTTACCATAAGGTAGTATCCTTGATGAACATTGATGCAAAAATCCCTAAGAAAACTGCGAAAATGAGCACAACAGTACATTAGAAGGATCACACACCATGAGGCAGTGGGATTAATCCCTGGGATGCAAGGATGCTGCAGCAGACGAACATCGGTCAGTGTGACTCACCCATTACAGCAGGAAGGGTACAAATCACATGATCCGCCCAGATGGTTGGAGCTTCGTTCTGTGCACCAAAAGGTTTCAGGTTGGTTTGATCCTACCTAGGTTGTGGTTCCATCCCCAGTCAGGGCATTTACAAGGGGCAGCTGGTTGATGTTTCTCTCTCTCTCTCTCTCTCTCTCTCTCTCTCTCCTCCTACCTCTCTCTCTGGAATCAATAAAAAAATACTTGGGTGAGAATTTTTAAAATAATTCATATGATTGTCTCAATGGATGTGGAAACATGTTTTTATAAAATTGAAGATCTTTTCATTATAAAAGCTCTCAACAAACACATAAAAGGAAGACACTATGTCAACATAACAAAGGCCATAGATGACAGACCCTCAGCAAACAGCTTGCTCATTGGTGAAAGTCTAGAAGCTTCTCCTTTAAGATCAGAACAAGGCAAGTCTGCCCACTCTCACCACTTCCACTTGTCACAGTCCTAGAAGTCCTGGCCGGAGCAATTGGGCAAGAAAAAGAGACAAGAGGCGTCGAAATTGGAGAGGCAGGAGTACTATCACTGTGTGTAAAGAACATGGTCTGATATGTAGGGGACCCTAGACTCCATAAAATAACCCTATTAACTCAACAAAGGAACCCTGTGAAATTGCTGGATAAGAAAATCCACGTACAGAAGTCGCTTCAGATCCTCTTTCAACAGACTGCACCCACGTCCCTGCCGCAGGCCCTGCGTTCAGGGAGCCCAGCTGAGAGCAGAGAACCCTGGACACCCACGTGGACTGTGAGAGGGGCCTCCTCCCCAGGAGGAGGAGACACTGGCCCTGTGTCTTTTGAAACCACAGCAACAGTTTCTGCAAAAAAGTTACTAAAAGTACAGTGTTTGAGTGGAGGGCAGTCAGTATGTTTTAACTGCATTTATGTAAAATCAAAAGCCAAGTCCTGGGTTTCAAACCAGCCACTGCCACTGGGCTTTGTGCCTCAGTGTCACTGAACTGAGGATCGCTCCTGGTCCAAGGGAGACCCAGGCCTCCGCCCAGGCTGAGCTTTTCATTGTGACCAGAACCCAAGTGTTGTCTGAGCTGCGGCTCTTTTCCTGGAACAAGGGGCACAGGTCACCCAGGCTATGCGATCCCGCGGCAGCCCTGCCACGTCCAGGGCACATGCTTGCATAGCCTTCCACATAATTGCGTGTATTCATTTACATAGATTTTCCTGCAGTGTTCAAAATGCCATTAAAATTGTAAAATTGATAGTTCAACTTGAGTCAAGTGTATTCACATGTATTACTCAGGGCCGCGGGGGAGGGGCGTCAGCGGCAGCCAGCTGGGCAAAGGGCTCAGTCATCTACCTTGTTCTCTGAACCCAAGGGCAGGGGTTGGCCGAGCTGGGAAGAAGGACCATCTGCAGGCTATTGCCTCCAGAGCAGGAAAGTGAGTTGGGGCGGGGTGGGGGCTGAAAGTGCTGGGAGGAGTGGATAACACAGTTGCAAAGAAGGACCATGGGAAATGTTTCCCCTTTCATTTTAAAATGACCCATTTCCTGCACACACTCGCATCCTTTTGCACGCGGACTACTTGATGGATGGATTTTCACAAACGATGGCTCTGAAAGAATCCAAAGACCGCCACTAACTCAGAATCAGACACTCAGGGTTGCAAGGAAAGCTTAACAACGGCAGGAAGGTTAGGGAGACTCTTACTCTTGGTATTTGGGTTCTCAGTTGTATTATCAGGATTTTTTTTTCAGTCAGAAGAGAGTGAGTCCCCACTCATACTGGCTTATGTTTTGTTGTTTTTTTTTAAAGAATATATATTGACTCAGGTAACCCAAGAGCCAAGACATATGTTAGCTTCAGGTGAGAGGTGCCAATATAATCAGGTCAGAGAGGTCAGAAATGGAACAAACGGCACCAGGGTAATCAGGAAAGGTCAGAAGGGGCAGAAAGAACAAACAACTTTTATGGGAGACAGCTGCAGCAGGGAGGTTACGGGAGATGGCCGCAGCCCGGGAGAAAACTGAAAAACAAGCAACTTGATAAGAAACTAAACAGGCATTAATTCACAACGGCGCCAAGATTCCCAGAAGAATGACCCCCTTGCTCCCCCGCTTGCTCCCCCGTTTGCTTCCCCCGTTTGCTAGAGGGGTATATAACCTGTGCTTAAACTCTTAGTCGGGGCTTGCAGCCGCTGCTCTGTGTTTTAGAGTAAGCTGTCAGCCCTGGCATGCTAGAATAATAAACCCTTTGCTTTTTGCATGAGAAGCGTCTCTTGGTTCTTTGTGACAGCGGCTTGCGTCCAGGGCTTTACACAGGTATGGCTGGATCCAGGTGCTCAAGAGATTTCTCTTTGACCTCTGGGCTTTGTCCCCCTCTGTGCTTGACATGCTGCAAATCTTAGCTTCATTCTGAACGAGGCTGTCTCTTTCTAGTAGCAAGATGGCCACTATCCACTTGCCATTTGTACCCTACCTTTTCAGTGACCCCGCAGCAGGAGAACTGACCGACTCAATCATCTCGGCAAAATGCTGAACTGAGCCTCCCAGGACCAGTTATCCCTCTTAACTATCACTGGTCCAGGGTGATTCAGTGCTATGATTGGCCAGATCTGGGTCACATGACCATGTTGGAGACCAGGGTGGAGTCCATCAATCTGAGCCTCTGATGCAGAAGAATCCCCAGTGAAAACCCAGGGCCTGTGTGTTACCAGAAGGGTGGGTGGGTGCTGGGAAGGCAGAGACCACGGCACCCATGAAACAAGGAGGCTGAGCCTCACCCTCAGGCCTGGCTGGGTCTTCCCTCGCCGCCCTTACCTTGACCGGGTATCATCTGTGAGTGCACATGCCAGTCGTTCCAGATTACTATTTTTAGATGCAGCCTTGAAAGAAAAATGAAAGGTTTGCTCTAAGCGAGCAGCTTGCATCTCTGGCTAGAACCACTTTAATTATTCCGACTGGCTGCACCAAGGACCCTTCTGACTCCAGCCCACCTGGGGGGCCGCGTGGGCAGCGTGGACCTCTGTCCCTGCACTTTCCCCAGGGAGCCCTAGTCCGTTTGCCCACCTGTGCAGAGTGTACCAGTAAAGCGCTCTCTGCGCAGGTCACTGAGCAGGAACCCGCAGGAGCCAGAGTGCATGGAGGCGACGCTTCTAAATCCAAACAAGAATGACAGTGGCGACATTTCACCTTCAAGGGTGCAGCTCTAACACAGTGGGTGGAGCAGTAAAATTGGAACAAAATGGAATTCCAGGGGTGCAGGTGTCGGGGGTGGGGGGTGGTGAGGTTGCCTCTGAGGCATAAATTCATATGCATTATCAAAAGTATGGCCCGAGCCCAGCTGGTGTGGCTCAGTGGTTGAGCATTGACCTATGAACCAAGAGGTTTGATTCCAGGTCAGGGCACATGCCCGGGTTGTGAGCTCAATCCCCAGTGTGGGGCGTGCAGGAGGCAGCCGATCAATGATTCTCTCTCATCATTGATGTTTCTATCTCTCTCCCTCTCCTTTCCTCAATATATATATATTCCAAATCTAAAGAAGTTGGCCCGGGTCCAGGAGACAAGCAGACACGGGATTGTGTTTACCCAGCATGCTTCAGTAGACTTTCAATCTATTTGCAGGTATGCATGACAAACTGCCTTGAATGTCTGAGTTATTGGCTCTGCTATCAATGAAATTAATATTATGATGGGGAGGAGGTGTAGTAACAACACAACCCTGAAGCCAGCTCAGCTCAGAGCCCAGAGGTGGGTCTGCAGGTGAGGGGGGTTCCCGACAGCTGCGTGGGTGGCCGATTGAGCAGACCCCGTGGGTTATCCGAACAGGAAGGAAGTCACTGCCTGGCTCAGGTGGTTAGCCAGTAAATCAATCCAGGAGGAAGGGAGGATGTGAAACAAAATCATGTTCCTCCACGATGGTGCTTTTGAGAGTTTTTTAGGCCCAGTCTGGTCACCAAAGAGGCTGCTGTAAAATCAGGAGGCCACCCCTTATTTGCTGATGAGGAAACTGAGACACAGTATCAGTGGGAGAATCTCCCAATTTATTAGAGGTGAGAATGGGGCAGGTTGGTGTCTTCACCGCTCATGAGGAAGTCACCCCAACGCCACTTCCTGAGCTTGCAGCAGGCGTTATAAGGGTGCTCCAGCATTGGGCCGCCG
Source organism: Myotis lucifugus (assembly GCF_000147115.1). Taxonomy (NCBI): domain Eukaryota; kingdom Metazoa; phylum Chordata; class Mammalia; order Chiroptera; family Vespertilionidae; genus Myotis; species Myotis lucifugus. The sequence goes on along the minus strand of NW_005871783.1, from coordinate 67,573 downwards.
TCACTGGCGACTTTCATGAGGTTTGGGACCCTCTTTGGTTTTGTGTATTCTTGCAAACCTGTTTCGCAGACAGCACCCTGGTCGGTACCTGTCCATGGCTGAATGAGCAGGGAATTGTTCCGTCCGACCTGGCAGCACACGGGTCATTCCTGTGCACTTTGTAAATACTCACCCCACAGCTCAGGGGGTGGTTTGGTTCTCACCATCACTGCCATGTTCAGATGACGCTCAGAGAGGTGGGAAGTCCCTCTCCACGAGCTCGTGGCAGGCAGGGCTCCCGCACGCAGTGCTCCGTGCTCGCCATGCACAGATTTGCAGAACAGTCTTTACAGGAAGCAGAAGTGGGGATGTGTGTTTTCTTAGAACACGCAAACACACACTCACACACATTTCTGTGCTCTCCACAGGCATTTTTCCTGTTCCTCGAAATATAAAACCTGAGTAATTCACCCCAAACTCATATCCGATCATGTAACACCTCAAGCGAGGAGCAAGGCAGCAGTCGCTGGATCTCCCTCAGCTCCGCACAAACACAAATTAGGGAGAACAGAAGTGGGCAGAGGGCAAGGCCACCCAGATGCCAGCTCTGCCCACACATGGAAGGCTTCCCACTTATCTGTCAGAGGCCAGGACGCCTTGTAATTATTGGGATAAAGCAGCGCTTCAGTCATGTCCAGTAGCTGGCAGCGAACTGATTTTGAGGCACAACTTGCTGTCATACAACTGAACGAGGGCACCGTGCCTGGCAGGACCTTTGTTTTGGCAGCTACTGAAGGCTGGTCTCTGTCAGACCCTTTGATGGGCGGGTACAATTGGGGGAAGATGTGCCTTTAATGAACATTCAAACCTTCGGACAGGATCCAATTGGTCCCAACCTTCAGCTCCCTCTGTCTTTAGAACTCAGGGGCCTATTCACCCAATGGCAATGTTGCTGAGCCCTGTCAGATAAACTGACCTGAGTTGGCCTGGGTGTGGCCTGGGTTGACCCCAGTTGACCTAGGTTGACTTGGATTAGCCTTGGTTGACTTGGGTTAGCCTTGGTTGACCTGGGTTAACCTGAGTTGGCCTGAGTTCATTTGGGTTAGCCTGGGTTGACCTGAGTTGACTTAGGTTGACTTGGGTTAGCCTGGGTTGACCTGGGTTAACCTTGATTGACCTGGGTTAGCCTTGGTTGACCTGGGTTAACCTGAGTTGGCCTGAGTTGACCAGCATTCATTTGGGTTAGCTTGGGTTGACCTGAGTTGACCTGAGTTCATTTGGGTTAGCTTGGGTTGACCTGAGTTGACCTGAGTTCATTTGGGTTAGCCTGGGTTGACCTGAGTTGAGTTAGGTTGACTTGGGTTAGCCTGGGTTGGCCTGAGTTGACTTGGGTTGACCTGGCTGATTAGGGTTAGCCTGGGTTGACTTGAGTTGACTTGGGTTGACCTGAATTGGCCTGAGTTGACTTAGGTTAGCCTGGGTTGACCTATGTTGACTTGGGTTATCCTGATTTTGACTGCTCACTCCAGGCTCAGCCTCCCTTGAGAAGTTCTCTTGGAGGATGAGCCTTTATCCTTGGAAGGGTTGCCTTGGAGTTACATACCCTTCTCTGAACATACCTGGAAAAGATTTGGGGGGCATGGGAGATATCAGGGGCTACAGTAGGGCAATTCAGATGAGTATGAATCTAAGGGCCAAGATCGCAAAACTAAGAATCAGGACCAGAACTGAGGAGGCCCAGGAAGTGTCTAGGGTGCAAATGTGAGGCAGACCTTTCTCTCAGGCTGTGCACATACAGGGTCAGCCCCTGAAAAGGCAAGCATCCTTAGCTGCCTAGCTTCCTATACCCTTGTCTGGGGGCTGCTAACACCTGCCTGAGAACTAATGAGGAATGAGGTTCTCACTGATGGGGAAGTTGATATACAGTGCCCCTCCCCACTCACTCAGAACCTCGAAGGCTCTGACAGGTGAGAAGGAGGTTCTAGGTGCAGAGCAGGCACCAAGCTCCAGCCCCACTCACCAGACACTGTGCTCCTCTGCTCACACATTAATCTCTGCCCACAGAGCCAGAGCTACTCTCAGCATTGGAGGGACTTAGGTTAGCCTGGGTTGACCTACGTTGACTTGGGCTAGCCAGCATAACTTCCCATCTGGACTTGGTACAATCAGGCTGCATGTGACCAATCTCAGTTCCTGCAGCCGAGACATTGAGAACCAATGAAAGTGTTGTCTACAGGGATGGAGGGAGGTAGATGCCATTCTGGAGACTTCCAGCGAGGCTGATGCATGGGTTCACTCCCTGCTCCTTGGTTTACTAGCTGTGTGACCTAGAGCAAGTGAGTTCACCTCTCTGAGCTCAACTTCCTGTTCTGTAGAGAGAATGAGGACTCTCTGCAGGCAGACGATGAGGAGTGGAGACTTCGACATGGGGAGGCAGTGATGAGTTTGCCCCAGGGGACATTTGACAAAGTCTGGAGGCATTTTTGCTGTCACATTGCCACAACTGGTGGAGAGGGGGTTGTTAATGGTATCTCATTGGTAGCGGCCAGGAATGCTACACAGGACGGTCCCACTACAAAGACTCATCGGGCCCCAAATGTCACCGGTGCCGGGTTGGGGAACTCTGGTGAACAGCACCCACATTGGGGTATTGTCCTCAGGGGACGGCAGTGACTAGAATCAGAATAACTTCCTAACCTCCAGCTAAAGCCAAGGGCGAGGGGACAGCGCCAGCGCTGAGGGAAGTGGCTGTCCCTTCATGAGCACAGGCGTCTGACAGTGACAGACTCGTTCTTCGGGAGTCACCTCCCCTCAGTTTAACACAGATTGGTTGTGTCTGCCATGGGCCTGGCATGCAGGGAACAGAGGACAGGACCAGGACCCGGCTCCTCTGGAGCCTCCCTGTGGTGGAGGAGATGGGCCAGCATATCAGGTGATTTCCAGGGGGACACATGGGAGGAAGGAGACAGACTCGGTGGAGATGTCTGCATGGTGGGGGTCGGAAGCCCCGAGGGGGCACTCAGGAGCATCTGGAGCAGGTGGAGTGGCCAGGGCTTGGAGGGGTCGTGGTGACCTGGTGAGAACATAAGGGGCCAACCCTCCCTGGCCTCAGCTGAGTGGACCGTCGTGGATATGTGACCTGAGGGGATGCTCCCCATGGCTAGGAGCAGCCAATTGTGGTCTCCCCTCAGGGTCTGGAATGGACATGTGGTGGCAGCGAGAGGCAGCGGGGTGAGAAGGCAGTAGTGAGCCAGTGTGAGAGCAGGAGGCTGATGGTGTGAACAACAGCAGCCAGACCACCCTAGACGGTTAGGATCAGTGGACCAAGTGTCAGCCTGTGGGCTGAAGGGTCCCTGGTTCAATTCCAGTCTAGGGCACTTACCTCGATTGCAGGCTCCATCCTGGCCCTGGTTGGGGCGCATGCAGGAGGCAACTGATCGTTGTGTCTCACATCGATGTTTCTCTCTCTGTCTCTTCCTCTCCCTTCCACTCGCTCTCTAAAAAAAAAAATGTCAATGAAAAAATATCCTCTGGTGAGGATTAACAAAAAATGAAAGGAAGAAAGAGAAAGAAAGAGCCAGACCTTGAGCTATAGAAGCCAGTGTGGTGGTGAAGAGGGGACTGTGTCCGCCACTTGTCAGGAGGGTGCGGCCACCTCCACTCACAGCGACTGCTTCCAGCTCGGTCAGAGCGCCTCACACCCGGGCAGCCAGCTCTGAAGATGCTGTGGGGGGCAGGGAGGCAAAGGTGAGTCCCTGTCCACACGGCCAGGGACATTCTCACCCCCACCCAAAGGCAGCCCTTCAGTGTCCAACACTCCCTGCACAAACACCGTTAGTGCAAAAACCCATGTGTCTGGGCTCTGATCCCAATGACTCCTCTGGAGTCCCATGCCAGAAAGCCTCCGGTCTTTTCCTTCTTTTAAAGTCAGGGTCAGTATTTCCCAGGAATGTGTGTGTGTGGGCATATGTGTGTACATGTGTATATGTGCATGTGCATGTGTATTTATGTGCATATATTCATGGTTCTGTGTATACATGTATGCATGTGTGTATACACGTATGTATGTGTGTATATGTAGATAGGTAGGTAATAGATCATATTTTGTCATCAGTTCTCATATAGAAATATACAAATACTAGTGGCCTGGTGCACAGATTCATGCACATTCAAAGGAAATTAATTAGAAGAAACATTTTAATATCTCCCTCTCTCTATAATAGAAGTGTCAACCAAATTCATGATCGATAATGACATCAAAACACACGCGTGATTGGCACCAGAGAGAGCTTTATATGTATTGCACATGTGCGAGTCAATGTTTAATTTTAAATTGCCAGTGTGCGTCATATGTACCGGCCAGTCAGTCGGACGGTCAGACGGACAGACGGTTGGTCACTTAGCCTTTTATATAAACAGATTAGGCTGAACCACTAGACCACTTCATTTCACGTGTTTCCATTGCATTCACCAATACCCCAGTGTAGGCATTATTTAATTCCCTTTCATTCATACTGTGCTACTATCTGCAAATTCCAATATAGCTCTCAGATCCACAGACAGCTCTAGGGACACAATGAAAAGGTGACAAAAACCCTACTTTTCTTCCAGTCACCAAAACTGGCCTTGTGACCTGGCCCTGGGTGCAGCTGTGGCCCTCAGCCATTAAGTGGCGCTGTCTGCAGCTCCGCCTCCCCAGCTGCGGGTGGAGGGGCAGCCACTGTGCAGGGGGATCAGAGGCTCACTCGCTGACATGTGTCCTTGAGTGGGCCAGCCAGCAAGGGGCCCAGCCCCAGAGGAAATAAAGATGGCACGGGATGTCTGGGCCCGGGTTGCAGGGAACCGGAGAGGAGGAAGGAATGGATTTACAGGGACGGTGAAGCGCAGAGAAAGTATTCAGACTGTGTGGATAAACAAAGGCGTTGGTTTCATCCCTGGGAAGTAAGGAGAAAAGAGAACAGTTCACATTTCAAAAGGCTCAGGAGTGTGGGACGAAACGCCTTTCCTTTCTGTGCTACCACTGAACCGCAGTCTCCAGCCTGGTCAGGAGGCCGCAGCGGGCGGCCCTTGGGGGAGAGGCCAGCGCTGTTTCTCCCCTGCTTCCTCCAAGGCTCCCCAGGTCACACGAGCCCAGGGCTCACAATGCTCTCCCAGCGAATGGAAAACGAAGCCCAGGCACTGCAATACCATTAGCGGCGCTTACAGGTAGAGTCGCTCTAACCTGGTGGCTCTGGGACACATGGTTTCCTTGCTGCTCTAGCCTCCGAGGTGGCGCATGCCTTGGCTCCTGGCCCCTCCCTCCGTCTTCAAGCCCACAGCAGTGGCTCAAGTTTCTGTCGCGTCCATCTGTCTGACACTCTCTGTCTTTGCTCCTTTCTCTGGCCACAGTCGGGAAAGGTCTCTACTTTTATGGGCTCACGTGAGGACACTGGGCTCACCTTGACACCACGGCAATCTCCCATCTTGAGGTGCAGAACCTTTCACACCTGCCAAGTCCCTTTTGCCATGTGAGGGGCTTGTTCAGAGGTTTGCAGCATTAGCAGGGGAGCGTATTTTGGGGGGCCACCATTCTGCTAACCACAGAGCCCACAGCTGCCTGGAGTTTTCCACACAAGCCTTCCAACGGCCATTTCCAACCGCACTTTCTCTTCTGTTGCACTTTTCACGATTGGCCTCTCCACCCCCTCCCACTGGCTTTTGAGTGTTTTCCAATTTCTAGCTATAAAAATATTGCCTCTGTTTTAAATGCTCCCCAAACACTGTGCACATCTTTCACATTCTGAATAGACAATATCCTAAAGCCATCTGCCCACTCAAAATGCTTGCTGCTCCCACACTGTTTGGGGAGGGAGGGGCAGCTGACCTCTGCCATAAATTGAAATCCAGAACCAGAGGTGGGGGGACTTCGCAGGGCCAGCTGGAAGGAGGCCCCGAGGGACCACTGACTTGCTCATATATCTGACCGGGGAACAGGTGAAGTGTGGCAGAGCTGGTTGGCGTGGCAGCCTAGAGCAGGAATTTGGTCAGAGTGCTAACTCCCTTTACGGCAATGTCAGCTTGATGTGGTTGAAGTCAGTCTCTTGACTTGTACTTGAAACCCTACGGGTTGTAGCGTGTGCCGAGGAACACACCGTGGGAGCAGTGCGGACCTGAGTGTGTGTGGCTGGGAAAGCGCAGGTTCGGCTTTGTTTCTCTGTCTTTCCTCGGGGTGATCAATGTTGACTTGCTCCTGCCAACAATTCCTAGGGGCAGCCTCCCTTCCCCAAGGCAGCGGTCTCTCCCGAAAGCCCTGGGAGCGTGTGTAACGGTCTGTCCTGGCCCTTTAGCTGACTCGGGAGCAGCGCAGCCTGGGCTGAGCAAATATTTAAGAGCCGCACACAGAGCTCGGCGGGGCTCTGAGAGTTCACTGTCAGCAGGACCCCGGTTCCCCAGGGATCGTGAAACAACTCACAGCCAGTGTGTGGACTGCAAGACGGGCTCTCGGGAGGGAGAGGCAACAATTGTCGATGGAAGGGACGGTGGCTGATTCCGGTGGCTCCCTAGCTGGGCTGGGGAAGCCGGGGAAGCCCCATCAGACAGCATCCTAAATAACACTTGTCAAACGTGCACTTCTTTGTATGAGGATCAAAACGTGAAACTGGCAAGTAAATCTATAAATCTCGTTTTCTTCATTTAAAAATGTCATTCAAGCTGGGCTACATTCTGACACATCAGGAGATATTTGTGACCGTCAAAGAGAAGCTGAAAGATGGGAGTCTCTGACGGTCTCTATCAGGCCAACGAGACAGTGGCCCTGAGGCTCCTTCTTCACTGGATGCCAAGATGGACATGTGAGAAAAAGCCCCCTCTCCCCGCCAGGGAAATCTGGGTAGGATACCCAGGATGGTCCTTACTCAACAAGATATCTGCCTGTCAGAAGTTCAAGGACATTTTGTGAGCTATGTTTTTAATCAGTGGCTATATCATTAGCCTTGCATCAATTCTGCTTGTGCAATAAAAACACACCATGCGTGGGCCACCCCAGGCCATGTATTTCAGCTGAGGGACAATGTGTGATGCAAATTGACAGGTGCAGCAATGGAGGAAATAGAACAAGACATGCAGAATAAAGGGCTCTTTAAGAAAATGACAGGATGATGGATGAGTGAGCATGGCTTTCACGGAAGGATTCTATTTCCTGATCCTGGAGGTTGGGATGAGTCTGTCCACAAAGCTGATACTCCAAGGCCAATGGCCACTGCAGGGTCATAGACATTTTTAACTTCACACACGTTCCTTCACTTTCAATACAAGAGCCACTGGCCTGACATGGCCTTTAAATTTAGGTTAATTAAAATGAACTAAACGGGAATGCTCCGTTTCTGAGTCGCACCAGCCACGCTGTGAGTGCTCAACAGGCACCTGTGGCTTGAGGCTGCGGTCTTGGATGGGGCAGACATAGGACGTTTCTGGCATCAGGAAGGATTGTGGGCGTGCCCAACCATGCCCCTGTCTCCTCAGTCTCTGCACCTTTGCCTTCCACACTTGTAATAGATAAGCAATTGCCAGTGCAGGAGAGAAGTTCTCACATGTAATTACCACTGTTGCCTGGAGTGCCTGCACACGTGCACACAAGACTTGGCCACAGGTCCCACTGAGCTGCCGTCCATGGGCCACGGCAATTAGTGGATCACACTTCAGTGGCACGTGAGAGGGTTTCATAACTGAGCGCCCCCCTCGGCCTCACACCATTATTAACCCGTCAAAACCAAGAACTTGGCAAAGTGCTGAGGCTCCTGTTCATTCTCCTGTTCACTGACTTTGGATGTCAATTCGAACCCCCTCTCGGAAGACCCCTTTGGTGGCACTCTATGCGTGGTGCCCTGTTTATGAATTCGGTCCCTAGCACGGGAGCTCCTGTAATGATGGCATCGTGGCCGATGACAAAGAGCACTTGTTTGATGATGCCAGGTTTCTAGTAGGATAGTTAAGGAGATTATTTAATGAGGCCAAAGTCAGTGCCATTAACAGTGCATCACTTAACATAACATTGCAGCATCTATATATATAAAAGTGTAATATGCAAATTGACCAGACGGCAGACGGCTGGTCGGCTCTGACGTGCACTGACCACCAGCAGGCAGACACTCAATGCAGGAGCTGCCCCTAGCCCAAAGGCTCCGATCGCCTGATCAGGGCCTGCTGGCCAACCTCTCGTTCCCTCCCCCCTAACCCCTCGCCCTGGCCAGCAGGCTCCGATCACCCGATGGGGAATGGGGAACCGGGGGTGGGTGGCAGTGGATGTGGGTGGCGCCGGGGCCCTGATCACCCAGCCATTCGCCCCACCCACAGAGGGCAACCGGCAGTGGCTGCAGTGGTGGGGGGCGGGGCCAGCTGCCGGCAGCTGGGGAAGATGGCCCTGATCGTAGGCCAGGCCTAGGGACCCTACCTGTGCACGAATTTCATGTGCTGGGCCTCTAGCTATTTAATAAAATCCTTTTAAAAGGATGCTGGGAATTGGGTGTCTAATGCTCATTACCTTAACGGTTGTTTATATCTGATTCCCTGCTCAGAGCCTCCAAGTCCTGGCTGCAGTTCCTCCTCCTACAGAAATGAGCTTCCACAAATATGCAGGAGCCCCCACCCCAGGTGTGAGTGCATCTACATTTGTGAGGGAGTCCCCCACCCCCCAGGTGTGAGTGCATCTATGCATGTGCAGGAGCCCCCCCCCCCCCCTCAGGTGTGAGTGCTTCCATGCATGTGCAGGAGCCCCTGTGCAGGTGTGAGCGGCTGCAGTGATGTTCCTTCGTGTGAGCAGGAATTAATTAGCCCTGACCGGGGAGAGGCGGTGCCTGCATACTGATTCAGTTTGACAAACAGTGGCATGTAAGGGTCATTTCCAAGGAAATGAGGTAAACATTGAATTAGTTTGTATTGAATTTCACCTCAGAATGTGAATCTCGGGAACAGGTAGGACTCATCGCCTTCGGGCTCTCAGAGGTACTTGAACAAGCTGGAGAACGGGCGGATCCTGGGTGCTGCTGGGAGACGGCAGGCACTAAGGGGAGAGCAGAGGAGTGCGCTGGGGTTTTCTCCAACCAGCCCCGTGGCTGTGCACGGCCCTCGGGGAGAAGGGCTGATGCTGCCTGAAGAATTCGCTGTTTGGGTTTTGGCTCCTGAGGTGGGATCAGAGCACAGCCTCGTGAACTTCCTCTCAGACTGAGCAGCACAGCGGCGCCTGGCCTGCTGGCATCTGGGTGACTAAAGATCAGCTCCCTGAGAGTAGGGGGCCTACTTACCCTGTTCATGCTGGGTCTCTGTGCTCACAACAGTGCCTAGAACATAGCAAGTGTCCAGTAAATAACTGTCAAATTTCTGGCCAGGACAGATTTCAAATGTAAAAGCAGGTGTTTGGGACCCTTTTCTTGGCAAGTGGCAGAGATCCAACTCAACCTGAGTTGAGAAAAAAATGCACAGGCTCATAGGTCACTGAGAGGTCCAGGGCCACTGGGCTCCAGGCATGGCTGGATCCAGGTGCTCAAGTTACTTTCTCAGGGTTCGTCCCCCCACCTCTCCCCTGCTCCCCACACCCCTCCACACTCTGGCTTTCTGTTAGGGTGGCTTAAGTCTCAGGCATGTGTTCTCCTGTAGGGTCAAGTACTCCAGGCTTACCAAGTTGGAAAACCAACAAAAAGATAATTTCCTTCCCAGTAATTTCCAGCCAGAGACTTGTGATTGTGTCTCATTGGCCTATCTTAGGTCTGTGCAATCTATCTATATATAAAAGCCTAAGTGACCAGCTGACCGGCTGACCGTCCGACCAGTAGCTATGATGTGCACTGACCACCAGGGGGCAGACGCTCAACGCAGGAGCAGAAACCACAGGCATGGAAACATGGAACAGACTGATGAATCTCAGAGGGAAGGGGGAGGGGGGAGGGTGGGAAGAGATTAACCAAAGATCTTATATGCATACTAGAGGCCCAGTGCACAGATTCGTGCACCGATGGGGTCCCTCAGCCTGGCCTGTGCCCTCTCGCAATCCAGGACCCCTTGGGGGATGTTGGAGAGCTGGTTTTGGCCCCATCCCTGCAGCCAGGCTGAGGGACCCCACTGGTGCACAAATCCATGCACTGGGCCTCTAGTGAGCTAATAACTGGCCAGGGGGTGGCTCTGTAGACTCTCTGTCCTGGGTCTGGGGTCAGTCTCTCATGAGCACATGGACTCAGGATGGGACAAGCTGCCTCCTGAAGGGAAACAGTGACTTGATGATAAACCACCGGGATGCAGGTACAAGTCACCTTCCTCTGTGGGAAGGTCACCTGTCCCTCCAGGAGAGCCATGGGCAATGGTGAAATGACAACCTAAAGGCCTGGGTTTGGTGAACGTTTTGCCACCTGGAAGTGTTGTGATTTTGGCTAAACATCTTCCTTTCAAAGCAGTTAATTCATTCTCTGTGCTCCCTCACTGGGCTTTTATGAGAACTGAGTAGGACCATACTGTCCATGACAGGGTTTGTCACTGCAGAGCTCAGCTCAGCAAAGCCCACAAACACAAACACAAACACAAACACAAACACAAACACAAACACTCCTTTAATATGAATTTAGGAGAAACAAGGAATGATTTTCCAGTATAAGTGTGCTCCATGCAGTATTTGGGATATACTAATACTAAAAATTGTTGCATGGGACATGCATATGCTAGAACTCATCTATCTGGCATTTAAATTTAACTAGATGTCCTCTTTCCTGACCCGGCAGCCTCCTGTAATACTCTATAAGAACAACACCTTCCACTCTACACTCGTCGAGCCTTTGTCTCCTCCTTCTCCAGGAGTCGGGAGGTGGTGGTCGAGACACCTGGAGCCGTTTGGTGCCGGCCACGTGGCTCAGGGACCCACAGAGCAGTCGCCCTGAGAGGAGCGGAGAGTGGCTTCCCCAGGAGACAGACCCAGAGGATGAGTCATTTTCCAAATGGAAGGTCGAGAGGATGTGAATTACATGTATTCAGTCATGAAGGGAATAAAGAGCGGGAGAAGGGTTTGTTTCCAAAACCCCAATTCCCAAATTAAGGAGGTATTTTTGAGCAATGGAAAGAAAATCATCTTAGACTAAATAAAGGCACGTGATTTCATGCATTTGGAATGAGGCATGTGGAAGTCATTTCTTGAAGGCCCGAGATGCACAGGCGTGCATAAAGAACTCCAATGCCCGTGTGTGTGAGCATCACCCAGCGAGTCCTGTATGCCCCCTGCGGCTGGCCCAGCAGGGGAGACCGTAAGTCACAGTGAGTCAGGCATCTAAGGTCTGAGAGGCGCACTAAGTGCTCATTCTGCCTTTCCAGCCAGCTTCGCCATCACCACTCAGGCAGGAAGCAGCAGTGGATGCTACAATCACAGATGCCATAGTCACTGGATGCAGACTGTTGGCGAAGAGGATCTCCACACTGTCCCAGTCTGCTTTCATAAGTTACAGTAGACTCTCCCACTTGAACTTAATTTGTTCCGGAAGGCTGTTTGAGAAGCGATTTGTTCGAAAACAGAGTCATTGTTCACCATTAGAAATAATGTAAATTGAACTAATCTGTTCCAGACCCCTAAATGATTCCCTGTTTTTAACCTTTCTTATATACAGTGCATGTCTAATATGCTGTTTAATCTATAAATAAACACGTCTTTTCTTAAATTTATCAAACCACCCCCTCCTGGTCTTAAAGGAGTCACGTTAGTGCCCAGTCCAGGGGTGTCTCTCAGGTCAGTACGTGGCATCTTTGCTGGTTCATATGTCACTGCTTCTGGTTATCCAAATGCACAGCAGTTTTCCTACCTCTTCAATTGCCTGTGAGCATTGTTCTTTTCACACCCTTAGCAACATTAACACTATTGATGGCCTCTTCACATTTTGAAATTGTGCTAATAGTGGATTTCACCAGCAACAAAAGGATTCGCTCCTTTGTTTATTGCCTGAGAGATGCTTTTTGTCATGCGGAGGTATCACACAAAAGGGTTGTCAGGTGCAAAACCGAAGTTTGGTTCAACAAGAGATATTTTTTCTGATTGTTTGAGGTGGGAGATGTTGGAGAAACGAGGTTTGACTGTACTTATTAGTTGCTCTGGCAAAGGATAACTTAATAAGAAAAAGGCTGGTAGACACCACCTTAACCAAATGCTCCAACCTACCAAAGGCACAATGGGAAAGAGCCGCTTCATGGCCTGAGGCTGGGAGGTACCAGAAGAGAATTTTCCAAAAATGATTCTCCTGCATGAGATCCTGAGGAAATCATCAGACAGGTGTATCTGAGGGGGAGTCTGCACCCTCACCACCCGCGCTCAGGAGGCGCTCAGGAGGCGCTCAGGAGGCGGTCAACTCCAGGCAAGACCCAAATTAGAGTCAAGTCGGGGGCTGGTCCAGATGGAAAACGGGATTTTTGCCACTCTTGGCGGTTTGTGATCCTTAATTGATCCTGGATTTCTTCCTGGATTAAGAAATAAAGTGGCTGTAAAGGTGACTGGGACAACTGGAGAAATTTGAGTACAAACAGTGTTTTAGATGATAAGATGCTGCCGTGTCGCGTTTCCTGTGTGCGCTGCTGGTCTGACCGTCGCGGAGAATGCCGTAGTTTTGGGAATCACATGTTGAGACATTCGGTGTGAGGAGTCCTGATGGCTGTGTGTCATGTGGCTCAATAAAGCAGCACATCCTCCGAGTGTGGGGCAGTGTCTGTGTGTCTATGTGTCTGTGTGGGCGCGCTCACCGTACTAGTCTTGCAAAACCAGGGGCAGGTGTGCACACTGTGAAAGGTTGCAGGTACACTTCTGAGTCTATCTATGTACAAACACAACACGCCGATGGCCATCACCATTCTGATAGGCCGAGCAGGTCCTGCAGAAACGAGAGCGCACACTCGGGAAGACACATGCCTGAGGACCCTTCGCATCAATAACGAAACCATCCAGAAACAAGCTGACTGGCCGTCCATCAATGATTAGAAAGCGGGCCATTTATAATGCTGAATTTTGTACAGCTGTTAAAAAGAATGCCTCCTAAGCAGAACGGTGGGCTAGATATGACAGCCACCACTGAAACCAACTAAAACTTCCGGGAAAAACCTTTAAAATGCGTGATGTGCCAGCAAGAAAGCCAATTATCCTTGGAGGCCAGCGACTGATTATTCCTGGGAGCCGGAGGTGATGAGAGCCGGGAACTGGTCCTGCCTGGAGGGCATCCACGGCCAAGTACATTTTAGAGCTCCGGGCTGCGGGGGCTAGAAAGCAAAACTCCGATCTGTCCAAGGTGCTAAGTCGGTCAGGAGCTTCTCCCACTTGAAATTGGAGCCCCAAAGGGCTGCACCCCGTATAGAGGAAGTGGAAACAAATTCCCTCTCAGGTCGGCATGGCCACTGGAACCTCAAGGCAGATCTGAGATGGAAAATCTACTCTGACACTGATAATGCATCCTCTTGGTTCTGTGCTGCTGGAGAAGCTAGGCTCACACAACGCCTTCCCATCAAACCTTTCTTCGGCTGAGTCCCCTCTGCATAAGGTCACAGTGCTCACCTGTCACAGGAGGGGCTTATAGGGGCTCATGCAGCTCGCCTCTTGCTGGGACACATCCCTCTACTCTGCCTTCCAGCCCTGCCTGGTACTTACCCAACGTTCTTTCAAATGCCACTTTCTCGTCTTTCTTCTTGAGAGACATGTCCCTTCTCCCCAATGCTCTGTCATCAGGATTCACCTCAGACAGAAGCCTGGCTGAACCCTTCCTCACATCCCCAGGCTACACAATGTACATCCCTTAATCCCTGTAAGTTATGACATTACACCAGTTTTTACTTCTGTAAAGACGTGTGATGATAATGTTTTTGGAGCCAGACAGATCAAGGCTTGACTCTTAGCTCTGCCCCTTCTAACTGGGAGTCTGGTGGCCACTTCAGCCTGAGGGAACTGGAAAAACATTATTAAATTTGGAAAAGATACCATTACCTACCCTAGCTCCGAGCTGTAGGCCTGTATGTGAAGGGGGACATTAATTCATGTTAAAGACTCACCAATGCAGTACCGGGGCTTTCCCCTGAGCAGTCAAAGGGTCGGATAGATTCACGGTGAGTTACCTCCCGTGCCTGTAGCACCAAAATTAACCTGGGCACCTGTGTAACTTCTGCCTCTTGCTGAGACCACCCGGAGGGTTTCTAACAAATACCCACGCCTAGGCCGTTCTGGGGAGTCTGGCGGCACCCAGGCTCCACGCTGAGGAGAGTCTCAAATACCCAGGATGCTGCAGCTTTGTGTGTGAATGTGATGGTGATGGGAACCAGCTCCGTTCACAAGAGCACCCTCCCTGTGTTATGCAGTTGAAGTCTGAAGAGTCTCAATTCTTAAGTGTCTATTAGAAACACAGCACCCAGGGCCCCCCAACCCCCAGGAGGTGGCAGAGTCAGCTCACCATCAAGAAATGAGGAGAGCTATACTATGGATGGTTAGAAACCTGAACCATGACATCAGGTTTTAGGGAAATTACTCAGTGTGTGTACCTTACAGAAGCAGGCCACGCACCACACACGTTCCTCCTAGACCTCAGGTTTGGCTTTATTTTATTTGGCTGTGGGGACTGGAGCCCGAGAAAGAAGAGTTAGTCCAGGAATGGCTTCCCCAGTGGGGGCGTGGCCAGAGCAAAGCGCTAGCGGCGGGCAGGGGAAGGCAAGTTTGAGCGACCATGAGTTTGGTGGTGGCCATTGTTATTCTAGAAAACATGGACTGAATCCGAGCTTTCCCAATTGCAACTTCCGCTTTTCCGTCTGGGCCAATGAGAATGACTGCGTGCTTTTTATGCAAATGTAGTTTTCAAGAGCCCATAAGGTATCACTGGTTAAACAGAATGGAGGTGCAGTCAATTCCCCAGCAGGAAACAGGGAAGTTATTCTTTTCCATGGAAAATGAACACCACGTTCGAAGTGGTATTTTTAGACGCATCCATTGAGTATGGAGATCAGCCAGGCCTCCTCTCGCTGAGTCACGTTTGGGTGACAAACAATTGCTGAGCTACTGCCTGTGACGGCCTCTTTCCATCCACAGCCTCGCTCCGATCCTTCGCACCTTTTGTCCATGACTTAAAACAGTTGACAGGTTTGTCTCAGTCCCTCCAACACTGTGGGGGTTGCGGAGAGAGAGCCTTGTGTAAAGCCCAGCTTTTGAGGGACCCTGAGCCTAGAGCTTCAGTCCAAGAAGAAACGGCGAGTGAGCAGCCGAGGCCGAGACTTCAGCGCCAACTTCCTCTTCTGTCCCAGCCCATGGAACACAACATCACACCCACACAGGCTTCGGGTGCTCATGAAATCACAGGAAGACGCCGCCTCCTCACTCCCTCCCAGCAGGTAAAACCTTGTTGTTGCTGAGATGGGACTCCCCGGTTTCACGAATGGTTCCCCCGGAAGTCCGGTGGCGTCCATCACACGCCATCGGGACACTCACAGCACTGGCTCCTTCCACGGCGCCGCTCTGTGCGGCAGTTTTGGGACCTGGGAGGTGAGAACAGCCAGCAGGAGTGAGACTTCAGATATTCTGGGACGGGTCCGCGGTCCCGGATCTCCTACTTTACCTGGGCCGTCAGGCGGATCAGAATCAGAAAAACAGGAACTCAAGGTGCTCAGAGTTCACCCCATCGACCAAGAAGAAGGGGTGAGCCTTTCCAGGGTCCCAAATTGGGTATCAGGCTCTTCGGTTACTTTTTGCTGTTTATCTGATTCACACGAAAACCCCAGCTCTCACTGGTGTAAGCAGTAAGGGGAGGACACCAGCTCCTGCCACTGAGAAGCGTGGACGAGGCCTGGCTTATGTCTGCATCGATCCCGTCAGGGACACGTGTCTGTCTGCTCCACCTTCGGGTTGAAGTGGGGGCTGTCGGATCTCCCCAGTGTGTGATTGCAGTTCCTCTTGTTAACCAGCAGGTACTCTGGGGGCTACAGGCTGTCACCCACACATCCCCACCCCATCAGCCTTTCAGTGAAGGCTTGGGGAACTGTACGCTGACTTCCCCATTTGGAGCATCGTTGTGGGCCCTGGTTTTCACTGAATTGACTAGTTCTGATTCCTGTGATGGCCGCTTTCCTGGTGATGGTACATTGTCCTGGTGTGCCCACTGGAAGCCTCGTGGGTAGCGTTTCTGCCTTTTGATGCTATTCGTGAACATTTAGAAAGGCCGGCTTGTCAGCAGCAGCTCCGTCTAGGAGCCTCGTGACTTCCTTCCTCTGCAGGACACGAGCTCCAGGGCTTCAGACGGAGGCCAGCCTCAGGGCCAACCCTGCGTGAGGCTGAGGCCCATGACCCTGAAGGCTCCTTTGCTGACAGACAGGGAAGGAGTTGTTTGTTACAACGTGAGCTCACAGATCAATGACTGCACACGAGGTCGGTGAAGCACATCTTAGTCCAGTGTCAAAAAGGGATTGTGTTTGCATTTAGTTTGTTTGCCTAAATGTTTCGCTGTAACTGTAACGATGATTCTTCCACGTGCCACTGACCACCAGGCTGTGGTTGCTTTGTTGACCTCGGCTACTCTGTTCTTGGCCCTGAGCTCACTCTTCCTTTCTGCGGAAGCCACTCTGTGCCAGGCATGGAGTTGTCCTGGGAGTGGGCTAGGCCTAGGCCTAGGGCTAGGGCTAGGGCTAGGGTTAGGGTTAGGGCTAGGGTTAGGGCTAGGGTTAGGGTTAGGGTTAGGGTTAGGGCTAGGGCTAGGGTTAGGGTTAGGTTTAGGGCTAGGGCTAGGGCTAGGGCTAGGGCTAGGGTTAGGGTTAGGGCTAGGGTTAGGGGTAGGGTTACGGTTAGGGCTAGGGCTAGGGATAGGGTTAGGGTTCAGGTTAGGGTTCGGTTTAGGGCTAGGGCTAGGGCTAGGGCTTGGGTTATTGTTAGGGTTAGGGCTAGGGCTAGGTATAAGGTTAGGCCTAGGGTTAGGGTTAGGGTTAGGGTTAGGGCTAGGGCTAGGTATAAGGTTAGGGTTAGGGTTAGGGCTAGGGCTAGGGATAGGGTTAGGGTTAGGGTTAGCATTCGGTTTAGGTCTAGGGCTAGGGCTAGGGTTAGGGTTAGAACAAGACAGACACAGGTGGTGGACTTGGTGGAGCTTGTGACCTGGAGGAGGAAATGGAAGGTGCCACGGGAGTTGTGATCTGAGCCTCTGAGAATGGGAACTGCACCCTGGGTGTGCAGGGTAAGGAGTCGGGAACATGGACTTTTCCTCGCTGTCTCAGGCTCATCTCCTGCTCTGGCTCCTCTCCCCCATCCAGGCCCTGCTTTCAGAACCCCTTCCCATTACTGTGGCAGGGAGATGGCTCAGAGGCATGTGAGTGTCCTTCAGGGTTGAGGGGGCCCCTAAGGCAGGGCTGTAGGACATGGTGTGTGTGTCCTGGGCACTCAAAGGACGACACTGCTTTCCCATCTGCTACCTGCCCCGGTGCCCACTCTCCACCCACTCCCTCCCCCTGGCCTGGCCCCGGCTTTCTGTTTCTTTTAGGACAGTGTCCTGGCTCCCGATGGACCGTTCTCCACAAGGACGCTTAGAAGTCGCAAGTTCAGGACGGAAGCCAGGAGCCGTAGGACTCGAGGGGGATTAGGGCGCTCCGTCCCCAGGTGATTCCAGGAGGACAAGGCTTCTCTCGACACCAAGGGCCGAGTGAAATGTGCTCCCCGCTGACACCGGCCCCACAGGACACTCCCGGGGCCGGCGGACTCACGTCCCAGAGTCCCAGTGCTCTCCCAGCACCTGATACAGGTCGTTTCTCCTTCACACATAGTCTTGTCGGTGGACTCTTGTAAATTTTTTTAAGTGTTTTATTGAGATATTTAATTTTAAAATAGCTTAATTTAAAAACAAATTTTCTTATAGTGTGTATCAGGAATTAATAAGGCAGAAACAGCTCCCCTAAACCTGAAGAACTCGACCCCCCATAACGAAGAGATTCAAACAGCACGGAACCCTGTCCCAAGGGAAGAAGTCACGGGGCAACAGGCCCCTCAATGACAGGGGGCGGCCAGGGAGGGAGAGCCCAGGCAGGACGCTGGGCGTTTGTCAGAAACGGTTCCCCTTCAAGCAACTCAGTTCTGGAGGCTTCGCTCAGAAAATGAGTCAGAAATGAACAGCTGCTTTGGATGGGGCGTCTTTGCCTCCGGAGAGGAACAGCCTGCAGGGGCGGGGGTGGGAGTGGGGGAGCTGCTGTGGCGGCCCAGCGCGGCCGGACCCCTGCCTGACTCCAGGGGAGGACCCAGGACGGCCGCTGCGGTTCTGCCGGTCCTTCTGGTGAAACCACTGACCCAGGGGAAGGCGTTTTCCTACAGGTTTGAAGTCCACTTTGCATGTTGAAAGCTTTTCCAGGGATTCCCTTGGCGGCATGGGGCGGCCCTCTCAGCAGCGGGACCCAGGCAGCGGGCACTGCGGGCACTCCTTCGCCATTTGGGAGAGCTGAGCCTTGAGTTCACCGTGTGCTGAAGACCGCATTCCCGCTCATCCCAAGGGTTTGCCTGCTTGCCCGGAGGTGAGCATTGCGCCACGGCATAACTGCGGGGAGTCAGCTGGTCTTTCCCGAGTGCCTACTGTGCACACTTTGTTGGTTTCTTTTTTTGTTTTGCTTTGTTAATCCTCTCCCTAGGATATTTTTTCCATTGATTCTCAGAGAGAGTGGAAGGCAGAAAGGGAGAGGGAGAGAGAGAGACAGGGAGAGGGAGAAACTTCATGTGAGAGAGATACATCTGTTGGTTGGTTGTCTTCCACATGTGCCCCGAGTGGGGCTGGGGATCAAACCTGCAACCCAGGTGTAGGCCCTTGACTGGGAGTCAAACCCATAGCCCTTGGTCCGCAGGCTGACGCTCTAACCACTGAGCAACTGGCCAGGGCCTTCGTCTCATTTTATCCTCAGCCTCAGGAGGCAGCTCTGCATAGCTCAGGTGAGGAGCTCGGGCTGAGAAGATGACGAAGCTCGGACTGATTCATAGCAAGTCCACGGCAGAGCTGAGGGATGGAGCGAGCGGGCCTCACTCCAGCCCCACGTGCTGGCTGCAGACTCCTGCCCTGCCCGCCTGGAGCAGGTGCTCGCTCCCTCGGCAGCGCCTCCCTGCTCGCTGCTCCTTGGTGTCAGTTCCTGCTCAGCGCTCTGCGGTTCTGCCCAGGCGTCCCTGCAGTGCAGGTCCGGGCCAGGCCTTCAGTTCAGAGAGCTGAATCCCCTTTCTCTCAGGCCTGCGACTCCCCTCGCCGCGGCCTGTGGTCTGTGCTGCAGACTGGCCTGCTTCCCGGGCACACGCTCTCTAGAATGTTTTTCCATGTCACCGAGAACTGGGGGGAAGGTGGGTGAGTGTGTCCAGGCCACACCCCTCACCCTGTGCGTCTGACCAGCTCCGAAGCCGGTGTCTACAGTGTCGCACATGACGCTCTCACTTTGTAAATTACACATTTCTTTAGGGTGCCTTTGCAAATGTCAGTATTGATTGCGTGGAGGTGCGTGTCGGGCCCTGGCTCAGTACATCTTTCAGAATTGATCTCCTTTGTGCCCACCTTGTGTTCCTGTTAGGTGGTTTGCCTTGAGCATAGAGAAGCTAAACCAGTGAATTTCAAATGTCAGCAAGAAACGCCTGTCTGTCTTAGCATGTGCGGCAGAATGACGTCTGTCTGTCCGCAGTGCTCCGCTTGGCACCCTGGGTCTGTCACCCGCGTGGCAGTTGCTTGCATTTTCAGAGCTGGTGAGAGGATGGAAGTGTTGGGAACAGCCCCCCGTCCTGTCTCCGGGGCTCTGCAGGCTCTCACCGCGGATCTGAGGTGAATGGGCTCACGGGACCCCGTGGACACGTTGGTTCGTTCTTGTGACAAGGGAGGAAGCATAGAGGACATCTGTCTGGGAGTGTGAGCGCCTCCCGGTTTAAAGGGGAGCAGATACCCCTCCCCACAACTTGAACATGAAGCTAATTTTCCAAAACGGGTGGTCCTAGGCTGGAAGGACCCCTGGAGTGCCCAGTCCTGGGAAAGGCTGGCCTGTCTGGGATGCCTTCCAAGGAGTTAATTACCAGAAGGTCACCATGGAAACGCATTCTACGGGAGAGCGGAACCCGTGTTGGCTGGTTACCGAGACCGTAAGTCGTGGGAAGGCAGGACCACGTTCTGTCTGTTCCATCAGGGGTGTGGGCTTTGTTTTAGAGGGGCTGCCTGCCGGGGCCGTGGTCCATGTGAGAGAAGAAGCCACAGCTCTCGGGCGAGGACGGCCCTGTCTCTGCCTCCTATTCCCTCTTCATCACCCCCTCCCCTCACTGGACGCCATGCTCGCGTCCTCTCTCATTCAGACACAGATATGTACTGGCCAGGCTCTGTGCTGGGTGCCAGAGACACAGGCGGACAAGAGAGATGAAGTCGCTGCCAAAGTGCCTCCCCGAGCAGTGAGGACAGGACAGTCACAGGAAGTAGAGGAGCCCCTGAGCTGGTCATAGGTAAGGGCTCCAGGAAGAACTAGACCAGGGAAGGCCACGGGGGAGTGAGGGAGGGCGCCTCCGTGTGTGAACGTGTGTGCACGTGAGCGGGCACGTGTCTGTGAGCCTGCGTGCATGTGAGTGCTTGAGTCGTGTGTGTCTGTGTGTGAATTCCCTTTTAAAATCTGTGTAATTGAGAAGTATGTTATGTAATTTCCAAATATCTGGAGATTTTCTGGATATATTTCTGTCATTGATCTTTAGTTTAATTCCATCTTCGTCTGAGAATAAATTATGTGATCCCTCTTCTTTTTTATGAATTAAAGTTTTTTTATGGCCTAGAGCAGTGGTTCTCAACCTGTTGGCCCTTTAAATACAGTTCCTCATGTTGTGACCCAACCATAAAATTATTTTCGTTGCTACTTCATAACTGTAATGTTGCTACTGTTATGAATCATAATGTAAATATCTGATATGCAGGATGGTCTTAGGCGACCCCTGTGAAAGGGTCGTTCGACCGCCAAAGGGGTCGCGATCCACAGGTTGAGAACCGTTGGCCTAGAGTATGACCTTTCCTGGTGAATATCACAGTCTCCTCAGGAAGAAGTGCACGTCTTGCTGTTGGTGGTGGAGAGTTCTATACGCGTCAGTGAGGCCACATGGTTTTTCTGTGTCCACGTCCTGACTGACTTCTGTCTGCTGGTCATAGACAGACACTGGTTGACGTCTCAGCTATGATTACAGATTTTCATGTCTCCTTCGCGATCCGTCTGCTTTATGCTTCAAGTGCTTGGAAGCTGTGGTGTCAGTTGCAAACACGGCGCATTGTTTCTTCTCGGAGAATTAACTCCTTTATCCTATGTGTTATCCCTCTTATCTCCAGGAATATTCCTTATTCCACATGCTGCCTCATGTAAAATTCACATGGCTACTCCAGTTCTATCATGTGTGTTCGCATGGAATATCATGTGCCATCTTTTACTTTAAATGCATCTGTCTTTATATTTAAAATGATTTCTCTTAGACAGCATATAGTTGACCTCACACTTTAAAATCCAACCTGACAATCTCTGTCTTTTAACTGTTGCATTTAGACCATTTACATTTAAATGATTACTGATATACGGAATGAAAATTTACCATTTTGTTAGCTGTTTTCTATGTCTTTCCATTGTTTGTATTTCCCTCTCTTTCTGTCTTCACTGAGTTTAACTGACCATGTTATGATTCCATTTTATTTCTTCTATTGATTATGTATACCTCTTATTTTTTATTGTTTTCCTCATATTTACAATATAGAGTTCAAATGATATGATGCTACCTCATATGCAGAGCAAGGGACTTACAGCCGCCCGTTCCTAATCCTTCCCTCCCATTCTTGGTGGTGGTGTTGTCCAAAATTTCACTTTTGCTGCACATACACTCCGTGAGCGTTTGTAAGAGGATATGACCCCAACCCACGTCTGCCGTGCCCATGTGCCCACACTCCCAGGCTTGCCCAGTTGCCTTTATCAATTAGTTAGCAGTTTAAGTTGCGTTTTCTCGCCAGGCAGCAGCTGCCCGTGTGAGAAATGCCTGGCTCTCCTCTCCCTGCAAACATCTGGCTCTCCCCGGGTTTTGAGTTTTTTGTTTGCTCGGCAACCGAGGTTCTTTGCTGGGTTTGAGAAAAGCCTGTGGCTTGCAGTTTGTTAGGTTTCACTCGATGTAAAGATGGAAGCACTCGTCTTGCCTGGCCAGAGTAAAAGCTGGACTCTTTGACTCCACTTGGCTTAAATTGTATCTCACTCTCGCTCGGTAAAGAAAAATTCCATTATGGAAGCTCGATCGTATCTGGCTATCTGGCTAGTGCATCTTCTAAGAACTGTCGGCGTGCCTGCCAAGGCTCCTGAGCATCTACACATCGTATCTCCCACTAGAAATCTTCAGGATGTTATCTCACCTTTTCATTACTTTCAAGATCTCTTTCTTTTAAACTCCACAGAAGAATTCTTCAGAATAATTCTTCAAGGTGCCCTTCCAATGGCTGTTATGTCTGGAACAGGCAGCTCTGGGTTCAAATTCATGTTCTACCATTTCTAGTTGATTGACAAAGTCAGTTCCTTATTTCTGCTAAGGGGGTGACCCCATTCCTCCCTTCACAGCCATGACAACCTATTGTATGGTCACGCCCATTTAATGACCAATCCTATCTAATAATAGACAAACATGGTAATTGACCATGCCTTCGCTACACCTCCCATTGGCTAATCAGTGAGATATGCAAATTAACCACCAACAAAGATGGCGGTTAATTTGCAGGCGGAGCGAAGGCCTGGGTCCTGGGTGTCGGAGGAAAACCGGTGCCGGCAGCCAGGGGAAGGGAAGGCCTATTGCATGAATCTTTTCATGCAATATCATTTCAAAATTTTTAAAAAATCAAACCAAACAAAAACAAAGTAAAAATTCCATAGATAGACTCTCTCTAAACAGCTCATATCCCACACCCTTGGCAACACTGAATTGAGATAATAGGGCTGACAACCCCGTTTCCCTGAAGATAACGGGATGGTTGACCCTATCTTAGTGGCAGCAGTGACTTTGGGGCAGCCGCCATGTGGACAGATCCTGGGGGCCCATGACTGGAAGAGGATGGCACTGCTACCCTGCATGTAAAAAGTAGCTCAGCTTGAAAAGGGACAAGTAGGAATTACCATGTCGGGAAGAGTTCTATTTCGGACTGCTGCCCTCTCCGCTGGGCGCAGCCGCACATCTGCTCACCATCGCACACAGGCTGGTGTCAGAGGTGACAGTGGACAGAGATGCTCAGCTGTCTGTGCAGAATGGGCCACTCGTGCCTGCGCCACCCAGTTCACAGATGCGTCTCTCAGCAAGGCCCGTGCTGCCTGTGCTCTACACGGCTCTGCTGACTGTGCGTGACCTTTGACTCCCAATTCCGAGACGTGAATTTGCATAACCAGCTGCACCAGCAGCCTGCTGTGGCCATGTCTGCATTGTGGCCCGTCAAATAACCAGTTGAAGTTCCCATTTAGAGCAGGACCTCCTCTCTCCCTCTGCCTCTCTGTTCTCTACCCCCTGCCCTGTCTCTCATGTCTCACTTTAACATGCAGACAGCCCCAAAATGATGGGGGGCAGTAAGTCATTATGATGGGGGGCAATAAGCCATTATGATGGTGAGCAGTGAGTCATATAAGGGAGGCAGAAAGTCATGATGGAGGCAGTAAGTCATGATGGGGGCAGTAAGTCATATGATGGGGGCAGTAAGTCATATGATGGAGGCAGTAAGTCATATGATGGGGCAATAAGTCATATGATGGGGCAATAAGTAATGATGGGGGCAGTAAGTAATGATGGGGGGCAGTAAGTCATGATGGGGGCAGTAAGTCATATGATGGGGGCAGTAAGTCATATGATGGAGGCAGTAAGTCATGATGGGGGCAGTAAGTCATATGATGGAGGCAGTAAGTCATGATGGGGGCAGTAAGTCATGATGGGGGCAGTAAGTCATATGAT